>NC_087171.1:6433266-6450766 GCF_035594125.1 Scylla paramamosain | reverse complement strand
TTACAACTTAATTTCCACATTCTCTTTAGTTTATTGTAAAGTAAATGTTCCCAGTTCCCTTCAGCAGCAGCACGATATCCCGAGAGGCGGCGTGACCTTTCCAGCAAACTTATTCTCGCTGCTCCAGCCGATGCCGAGTGAGAGCTTTAATGAGTACCAATCATTGCTTTCAGAACGAGCCTTTTGTAGCCCGTATTGACTCCAAGGAAAAATTAATTATTGATTCTAGTGAATACATTATTCGCCATTAACGTTCATGAGTGATTTTCTGCATCGGGGTGCAGTGGATGGGAAATGGAAGGAGTGGGGAGGCTGTGGCTGGTCTGGCCTGGGGAGGGTACAGGTGGTCTGTGAAGTGTGTGGATGCTGTGTATTAAACTTGAAGATTAACATTTAGAATCATTATAAATGCAGTTTTTGTTGTAACTTAATATTGTTGCCCCGCCCCACTGCGTCCCTGTGTGTCTGAGAAACCCAGGACATTTTAGTGCTTCTGGTCTTCAGAATAAGACCAGGCTTGTGACATTTAGAATACCGAAATATTCTTATCTCGGCCCTAATGTCCTGCCGGTAGGACCGCGCCAACCAATTTCCCTGGATTGTTCTGCTGATTCCGTTTCCACCTCAGAACACCTTCCCTTTTTTTTTTTTCTAATTAGATCAGGTACAGTGTATTTTTGTTCTTTAATCGGGCTGTGTGTGTGTGTGTGTGTGTGTGTGTGTAAGCATATATATATATATATATATATATATATATATATATATATATATATATATATATATATATATATATATATATATATATATATATATATATATATATATATATATATATATATATATATATATATATATATATATGTATATATATATATATATATATATATATATATATATATATATATATATATATATATATATATATATATATATATATATATATATATATATAGATATATATATATATATATATATATATATATATATAGAGAGAGAGAGAGAGAGAGAGAGAGAGAGAGAGAAAAAACCAAGGAGGTGAATATGAGCCCTGCAGCAAAGAGCAGCTCAGCACACTATTAAGTGCCTCTTTCGTGCCCAGGAAAGTCACGAGAACTTCTTTCGCCACCTGGATGCAGAACAGCCATGATAATGTTTATAGTCATGATTACTGATGGTTTAAAACAAGTACACTTGTTGCCTTTACCCATATCAACTCGTTGTTGAAACAGAATAATATCCCTCATAGTTTCTGCCATATTAGCAGCATTCATATGTGTATCACCACGAAACAATGAGACAGAAGAGGACAAAGTGAGATACTTCCATTCAACAACTCGATCAGCATCCACGAGTCTTGAAAGGGATTCTCGAGGTTTTTTTTTTTTCTTTTCTTTTTTTTTTTTCAATTTGCTGAGCCGTGCTTGAAATATACTTATAAAGGTGTTTCATTCCCTATTTCATCCACTCATCGGTCAGTTCCCTGAGAGCTCGTGGTCCGGGGAGTTTTACAGTGAGGGACATCATACGTGCCACATGATTCCAATGTATATAAGGTCACCCTAGAAAGCAGATTTCCCAGTAAATATTTAATTAATCACCTACGTCGCATCATTTTGATCTGCTATGCACGTGATATTAAGACTATTATTAACATTTCATTATTGAGATTATTAAAATAGTAAGATTATTAAGATTACTGTTGTGTAATTCATATAGTAATCAGTCCTTTTTATTTGCAGATGTTTTGTTAATGCTTGCACGGCAAGTACTCCATTGTGGATATTTTCTATTATAAGACACTACGTTCATCTGTTTGAGTCAGAATTACTTAACGTCTTCTTTATACTGTCACGAATCATGTGCATCAATATTTGTTTGACCAGATGACACTTGCTCATATGACAGTTACAACAGCCCTGTCTCACTCTAGACTAGAAGATTCAACTAAGTAAATTTAGATAATATAATAATAATAATAATAATAATAATAATAATTATTATTATTATTATTATTATTATTATTATTATTATTATTATTATTATTATTATTATTATTATTATAATAATTAGTAGTAGTAGTAGTAGAAATAGTAGTAGTAATAGTAGTAGTAGTAGTAGTAGTAGTAGTAGTACTAGTAGTAGTAGTAGTAGTAGTAGTAGTAGTATAGTAATAACAAAAGAGAATAAAAGAGATGATAATATTCCAGTAGTGACAGAGAAGGATCGTTACTGGAGCAGACTTCTGTTTACATATTGTAGGAAATGACAGTGATGACGATGTGATGGGAGCATATGGTGTAGGAGAAAGAAACCCGAAGGGCAACTGATTCTTGACTGCGCAAAACGGATGGAGATGACAGTAGTCAATACCTGTCTCATGAAAAGAGAAGAACAAAGAATGAGTGGAAGTAGGAGTACACAGATAGACTTTATGCTGTGTAGAAGACGCAACTTGGAAGAGTTTAGTGGTTGTAAAGTTGTGTCCGGAGAAAGTGTGGCAAGACAGCATAGAGTGTTGGTTGGGAAGTTGAGGCTGGAGGTGAAGCCGTGGAGGAAACTGAAGACTGAGCCAAAGACCAAATGGTGGAAATTAAAAGAAGAGCACAAGACTGCATTCAAGCAGGAAGTGAGCCAAGTGTTAGCAGAGAGGAAAGAGGTCAGTTTGAAGGAGATATCGGAAACCATTAATGAGACAAAAGGCAGAAAAGGCACTTGGAATGACATCATATCAAAGAAAGACAGACAAGTGAACCTGGTGGTGGGATGAAGTGCAGAACAGCATAAACAATAAGAAAGTGGCGAAAAAGAAATAGGATAGACAAAGGGGTGAAGAAGCCATCAAGAGTATTAAGGGATGTAACTTAACAAAAGAGAAGCGGCAAAGACGAAGGCAAAGGCAGATGAAATGCTGTATGAGTTATCTAATTAAGGAAGGAAGAAAGGCCTTTACCGACTAGCAAGGCAAAAAGACAAAGGGTAGGAATGTGCAGCATGTGAAAATGATAAAGGATGCAGAGGGAAATGTACTAAGAAATGAGGAGAAAATCACAGAAATGGAATAAGTACTTTAAAGACCTGATGAGCACTGAAAATGCAAGGGAGAGAAGATTGGAGGAGGTGGCGGAGTTAAATCACGAAGTGCAATGTATCAGCAGAGAGGAGGTGAGAAATGCCACGAGGATGAAAGGTGGTAAAGCAGTAAGTCCGGATCAAATTCCACTGGAAGCATGGAAGAGCCGAGGAGAAATGGAAGTGGGCTGCTAACTAGGTTGTTTAAAAGGATTTTGTAAGACCAGAGGATGCTGGGAGTGTGGAGAAAAGTGTGGTAGTTCCAAGGTCATGAGCAGAGCTGCAGCAACTACAGAGGAAATAAGTTGATGAGCCACGCAATGGAAATATGGGAAAGACTTGTGGAAACGAGACTGCGAGGAATTGTGAGGATCACCGATGAACAGCTTGGTGTCATGCACAATGGATGCAATTTTCGCTTTGAGGATGTTGACAGAAATTTAGGGAAAGACAGAAGGAGCTGCACGCTGCATTCATAGGTTTAGAAAAGGTTTGCGACCGAGTGCCGAGAGAAGAGTTATTGTATTGCATAAGGAAGTCGGGACTGGCAGAAAAATATGTGGTGGTGAAGGACATGTACGATGACTGCATAACAGTAGTAAGATGTGCCACAGGAATGACTGAAGGTTTCGAATTGGAAGTGGAGCTGCACCAAGGATCTGCCTTGAGCCTGTTCTTGTTTGCAATTGTGATGGACAGGCTGACTGATAAGATCAGAAAGGAATCCTCACGAACCATCATGTTTGCAGACGACGTAGTGACTTACTGCGAGAGTAGGGAAGAAGTGGAAGCAGAGATGGAGATATGCACTGGAGAGGAGGGACTGAAAGCGAGCTGGTTTGAGACTGAGTACCTGTATTTCAACAGAGATGACCAGAAAAATAATAAGGCTGCAGGGTGTAGAGATGGTAAAGGTTGACGAATTTAGGTTCCTGGGGTTAACAGTACAGAAGAATGGAGAGTGTGCTAGTGAGGTTTAAGAAGAGAGTGCATGCTGACTGAAATGACTGCAGGAGGGTGACAGGAGTGATATGTGGCAGAAAGGTTTCTGCATGAACAAAAGAAAAGATACACAAAATGGTAATGAGGCCAGCCATGTTGTATGGTATGCAAACTGTATCAACAACAGAGAGACAAGAGGAGGAGCTGGAGGTAGGGGCATTGAAGATGTTGCGGTGTACTTTTAGAGTGACGAGAGGAAATAAAATAAAGTACGAACACATCGGAGGGCCAACACACGAACATCGGTTTGAAGGCAAGGCAAGAGGCAAAACTGAGATGGTTCGGGCGTGACAGTCGAAGGAATGAGCTATTTGTGGGAAGGAGGATGCTGGTAATGGACCTACCCTGCAGGAGGAAGAGAGGGAAACCAAAGAGGAAATTCATGGACGCAGTGAGAGAATACATGGAAGTGGTGGGTGTGGCAGATGAAGGTGCAGAAGATTTGTCAAGGAACCGAGTTAATATAAGGAGTACAAATAAATCAAGACCGCACAATGTGAAAGCAAAAAGAATATGAGCATTGATGAAACAAAAATTGGGTGAAATGAAAAGTAAGGGAGAGTGGAACAGAGGCAAGGTGCTGCTCTGGAAAGAAGTAACATTATAGATAAAAAAAAAAAAAGATAATGATATTGCTAAGTGAGTAGATGGTGTGATCTATATTCAGAGTCAATAAAAAAAAATACGTTTATGGTGATTGTGTAAATAGACTAAATGTTGGGATCTGTTGAATATACATGTCTTTGGAAAACAGACTGAAATTTGGTATGATACATCCATGCAAAATAAAGAGTAATACATGTTAATGGTGATGGTATATGGAGGTTAAAGCACCAAGGTGAAAAAAAAAAAAAGTCGAGTTAGGGTTACAGTGATATTAAATGCGAAATATTTTCACATCTATGAAATGTCCTTTGCTGAGGACATTGAAGCAAAAATATTTGTAATATAAATTAACATAACAAAGGGGAAACTAATAATAACAACAACAGTATATTCATTTCCAAAAATGAGTATAAAGTTATGATAAAAATAGCACACACTGGGTTTGAAATTTTATTATACGTGATGAAAAAGAGGAAAAAATGAAGCCGTGAAGGAACATGACGTATTATTAACCGTAAAGGCCTAGAAATACGCAAGTGTATACTAGATAATGAAAAAAAAAATGTACCAGCAAACAAGAAAAATAAATCTGAAAAAATAAAATTCATGATAATATTTATTTCATCGCACAAAAACAGAACTTGCTGTGTATGTTTCCAAGGTGTTGATGGAGAGTAAAAACAAATGAACAACGTAGATTACAATTTATCCTCTTGAAAAAAAAAAAAAATTACATACACGCACTCATATGTTTATGACCAAGTTAAATAAGAACAGTATACAGATGAGATGAGTTTCAGAAAGACATTACCAGTGGAAAAAATATACAAACAACATAAACTACTGGCAAGAAATGGAAGATAATTAAATGCATACAAAATACATACGTACATATATGTATGTTCCGTTTTGTAACATGTATAGAGGTTGCACGAAGAAATAAAAATACCAAGGATGCCAGACGAAAAAAAAGAAAAAGTGGTGGTTTGACATGAGCGGCAGGAAGGCAAAAGAGGAGACACACGGGAACCACTCAAGAAAGCACAGGATTATTGAGATGACTGTATAATAAACAAAAGTTCGAAATCGAAATAGCAAAGTAAGAAATGATGCGACAACCTATGCGAGGAAAACAATAAAGAAAACACATTTGAACCTAAGCTGTTCTTTTAATCTATGAGTAGCCGAGGGAAAGACTTATATAGAATATGCTGTATGCAGAACACAACGAGTGGAGGGAACAAGTAAAATGAAAGGGAGAAAATACGTAACTGGCGTCTTTTAGAAACCACATCTCAAAGAACAAGTTAATAAAAACTTAGGACCTTCACTCTTCTCAGTAAACCCATCTGTAAAGAATGACATATTAAATATCTCAACACTGGATGAAAAAAGAAACAGAAGTCGGAGCAAATTCAAGAAAGTATCGTTTTGCATGAGAACAACAAGTGAATGGCGCCCACACACACACACACACACACACACACACACACACACACACACACACACACACACACACACACACACACACACACACACACACACACACACACACACACACACACAGACACGCACACACACATACTCAAAGCCTGGATGGTTACCCGTAATGTAGCGAAGTGTTGAATGCATGTCTATGTATTTCGGAGGGTTACAGTAACTAAGGGCGAGGGCGGAATGCTGGCAAGCCTCCTCATGGAAATTTTATATACGTGTAACAAGAAAACAAAGCAGAAATAAATTCTTTCGGTGTCTCACTAAATTTAAATGTATGTAATGTATACGAAGGGAGGTAAGCAGCTAGGTAAATTATGCGTGAAAGGGAGGTGGATGTGGTGGGTTTGTGGAAGACGAGCCCAGCAGGTAATGGAGAAGAAAGGTTAGGGTTAAGAAAAAATATGGGTCGGTGGGCGAATGATGGATGGACTGATGGATGCCAGAATGGATGTACTAGGTAGATTTTTATCATGTAGGAGGAAGTGTGGGGAAAGCTCAAAAATGTGAATGAGGTAACTGCAAGGCTAATGTAGATAAAGATAAAGAATGGAATAGGAATAGAGGACTGGATGATATTCAGGAACTATGGAAGCAGAAAAAGAATGGAGATGAGAAAGAAAGTTTTTGAGAATTGCTTGGGGGAGTTCTTAGGAAACTTTAGGTAGGGACAGAGAGAGAGAGAGAGAGAGAGAGAGAGGAGAGAGAGAGAGAGAGAGAGAGAGAGAGAGAGAGAGAGAGAGAGAGAGAGAGAGAGATCGTGACGGGGGATCTGAGTGCAAGAGTTTAAAAAATGCAGCACCAGGGATATAGTGATTCAAGTAAATGGAATCTAGAAGTAAATGAAGTGCAAAAAAAAAATATGTAGGAGGAATGTATTACTCAAAATTAGGGACGTAATGAATAAGTGAAAAAAAAAATTAAAGCATTGGTGCAGCACGTACTGATAGAATAGACAATGAGAAACATGTACGAGTAGAATTATGAAGAGAGTGAATGGTAGAGATTCTCAGGTAAGGGGAAGAGAGTGAAATAGAATATGGATTTATGGAAATATGATCCAAAAGAAGACGAACTCAGGAATCTGAGAAAAGACTGCATAAGGTAATGAAAGGTTAAGGTAAAAGAATAAAGAAAGATTGCATTAGTGGAGGAAAGAAATGTAGAACGCTCTTGAAGGCACTGCACGAGACAGTAGTGCAAAGGAGGTGGGACTTGGGGAAGTTAGGTGGTGGAGAAAGAAAGAAAGGACAACCTCTTGTAGAATAATGATGTGAAGCAGCTAGTCAGGGAAAAGAAAAATGGCATACGATCATTACTTCCACGAAAAGGAAAATAGACCGTGGAAAGAATATGAAAGGAGGAAGGAAGTGAAACGCAAGGTTCGTAAGATAAGGAGAGTTGATGAAAGCCTGCGGTACAAACCATCAAAACATTTCTAGAAAATCAAAAGCTAGATCTGAAAGAAAATGGCTAATCAACGGAGGATAGAGAAGCAGGTTGTTAGTATGTAGGAGAGCAAAGGTACTATGAAAAACACACACACACACACACACACACACACACACACACACACACACACACACACACACACACACACACACACACACACACAGAGAGAGAGAGAGACGAGAGAGAGAGAGAGAAAGAGAGAGAGAGAGAGAGAGAGAGAGAGAGAGAGAGAGAGAGAGAGAGTAGAGAGAGAGAGAGAGAGAGAGAGAGAGAAGAGCGCAACAGATTACTTAAATAAAGGGAGGCTGCAAAAGAGTGTTTTGGTTGAGAAACATTAGGAAATATATATAAAAGCGAAAAATCAAAACGACTAAAGAAATACAGTCAAGAATCTCTTGGGATGAATGAGACCGAGTCAAAATTGTTTAAGAAACGGAATATTGTGCTGTTACGTAACGTCTTATGTTGCTTAGCGTGTCACAAGAAGAAAATATGCTTTTTAATAATCCTACCACCGGTTGAGGGCACTGGTTATACAGAAATTAGTTTACTTGCAGTTACTGAGATATTATTTAATATGATTTTTATCAAAACACTCCAAGCGGCTTTGTACACAGGGCACAGGTTTGGTCAGTCAGATGCTGCCTCTTAAACAGATTTTTTTTTTTTTTTTTTTTTTTTTTTTTTTTGTGCATTATTGATTCGGGAAAAGGAACTACGTTTTATGAGGATGCTATAATATATCATATAGTATACATAGTACTAAAGAATTATGCACTAGATAGGCAACGGAAAAACTTTACTCGAACAGAAAGGGAGATGTGCGAGTTGGTTGGGAAAGTGTCCAGCCTCGGCAGAGCTGCGTGATGTAGCCGTTGTCTAAGTAGCACCTGCACAGGTGGAATGATGAGAAACGTAAAAGTTCGCGTGAGGGAATACAGGATATGTATGGTGTATATGTATGGTGTATAGTAGATCGGGATAAAACGTGGGGATAATGACGGCAGACCTTTTACGCGTTGTGCGCTCGCCTTTCTCCTCCCATAATATTTTTACTGTTATTAATATCATGTAATTGTTGTCACTCATTGTCAAAACACACACACACACACACACACACACACACACACACACACACACACACACACACACACACACACACACACACACACAAAGGACGTCGCCAATGAGCACAACGGGACTACTGGGCTGCATAATACTTGCTCTGCCTTGGGTGATGAAGGGACTCTCCTCTAAACTCTTCTCCTTTCGGTTTCTCCCATTAGGGGTCGCTACAGCAAATCATCTTTTTCCAGTCACTGCCTGTTGTATTATGGGTCACTGTCTTTTCTGCTGCTGTGTGGTGGATCACTGCCTGCTGTGCTGCTGTGTAGTGGATCACTGCTTGATGTGGTGAATCGCTACCTGGTATGCTCCTGTGTGGTGGATCACTGCCTGGTATACTTCTGTGTGGTGGATCACTGCTTGCTGTGTGGTGGATCACAGCCATCTGTGGTGGATCACTGCCTGCTGTGTGGTGGATCACTGCCTGCTGTGATGGATCACTGCCTGCTGTGGTGGATCACTGTCTGGCATGCTTCTGTGTGGTGGATTATTGCCTGGTATGCTTCTATATGGTGGATCACTGCCTACTGTGTGGTGGATCACTGCCTCTTGTGGTGGATCACTGCTTGCTGTGGTGGATCATTGCACGGTATGCTTCTGTGTGGGGGATCACTGCCTGTTGCGTGGTGGATAACTGACTGCTGTGGTGGGTCACTACTTGGTATGCTTCTTTGTGGTGGATCACTGACTGCGGTGGTGAATCACTGCCTGGTATGCTTATTTGTGGTGGATGACTGCCTGCTGTGTGGTGGATCACTGACTGCTGCACCGCTCGGTACCTTTATTTGCAGGTTTGTACTTCCTAACAAGCCAATGACTTTTAGAAGCGGTAAAAGTAATACAGACATGCAGTCCTGCAGAAAATGTGCTAACTTTTACACAACACAACGCATCGTAAAGTAACAGACACATCGGGACTCGTTATCAGACGCAGGCCAGTTGTTTCGGGAAAGCTGATGCAGAAAATGAAAAAAATATTCTCCTGCTGTCACTGCTAAAACATGTCAGACATTACTAAACTGATCGTTCGGAATATCTTTCTATATTACTGTACCTCGATATGAATACAAGAAAAGGGTACTTTGGATTTGGCTCATTCCAACCTCCTCAACTCTGAGGAACCCATTGTGCACCCTCAACTATAAACTGTTTAACGGTGCTGTTCGTCAGCGCTGTCATGCTATTCTTATGGTACTATATTCATATCATATGCTTCTCTTGAATTTACCTATTTACATCGTAGTCTTGATTTCCTTTTTAGTGTTTTGGTTATCTATCTGCAGTTTGTCGCTTTCCAGTCCCCAAAGTGAATTTCATGAGAGTCTGTGTAGTACTATCAACACTCCCAGCTGTAATTAATATACGTACATACTGTACATATTATTGTTGTTGTTGTTGCTGTCATTGTTGATTGTTGTAGTTATTGTTGTTACTGTTGCTGTTGTTGTCGTTGTTATTGTTGTTGTTGCTTCTGCTGTTGCTGTTTCTGCTGCTGCTGTTACTACTGCTGCTGCAGGCACAATATGACATTTTTATTATTTTCTCTAGGACAAACTAGTTCTCTTTTTTATGAGAACATTCGCCGTACTTTACGTTACGAAATTGGGTATGTGATGGAAGCTCATAATTTTAAGAGATCATGTCTTGCTTACAATTACTCTCTTTACAACTAAACTAGATTTAGTTTATTTCCTTTTCATTTGTAACAAAGATTTCTAGATTTATCCTGGAACACTGCAATATATGCCCTAATTTCATAAAATGTACGTATAAAATTAGTAGACGTAATGGAATTCGCGATATATATATATATATATATATATATATATATATATATATATATATATATATATATATATATATATATATATATATATATATATATAGATAGATAGATAGATAGATAGATAGATAGAGAGAGAGAGAGAGAGAGAGAGAGAGAGAGAGAGAGAGAGAGAGAGAGAGAGAGAGAGAGAGAGAGACACACACACACGCACACACACACACACACACACACACACACACACACACACACACACACACACACACACACACACACTACAACTACGAATAGTAGATGATAAGAATTATTAAGAATATTTCAAATAAAGCAGCCTTCACTGCTCGTGAAAGTGAGATTTTTTTGTGCCACTTTTACTTACTTGGCCTCACAGCCTCGCTGGCATGTATTTGTTCCCTTCCTATACAACAAATATTCTCAAATGCCAAGAAATACCATAGATTGTCAAGCTTAAAGCTTGCCTTGTATACAGCAGTGATTTCTGCTTCAGAAAACCCAACGAGTGGACCAAAGTCCGATGTAGTGTGAAGGCCTTAGGTTATGTTGCCGTCAAGTGCTGAATTCTCTCTCTCTCTCTCTCTCTCTCTCTCTCTCTCTCTCTCTCTCTCTCTCTCTCTCTCTCTCTCTCCTCTCTTCCAGATGGATGTGTACTCTTTAGACAAAAATAACGTTAATATGCAATTTCATCATGCTTTCGAATATAAACGTTGTAATTTCAGGTACATGAGATTTCATCCGTTCTTATTTTCTTTCATCTTTTTTTTTTCTCGATATATGAAGAAATAATCTTACCTTCAAATTTGCATGAATACACACACACACACACACACACACACACACACACACACACACACACACACACACACACACACACACACACACACACACACACACACAGAAAAAAAATGAGTTAACAGATTACACGTGTAGTCTCCCTCAGCTCCTCCCTTTCTAAGAACGTTGTCTGTATACAGAAAGGTTTGTCCGTATTGCATGAGGATTCCCCCACTCTTGTTTGTGATCCACCAAGACGACATCCTTAATTAAGCAGAGTATTACTGGATGCTATCCATCCCATCATCGCTGATTCCTCCCTCTCTATTGCAAGATTACACTAGTTTCTGTTCTCTCGTTATTTTTATCCTTTAAAGTTGTTTCGAACTTGTTAACCGGATACATCACCTCTCCCCTACCGTATATTTTGTTTCCTTGGTTCTTCTCTCTAATTCTCTTACTCTTTTCCTTCACGCAGTTCGTCCTATTTTTTTTTTTCTAAACTTGTTAATAGCTTCCATCTCTCTCCCACTCCTTTAGAGGGACTACTCTCTTTTATATTTGGTTACAGAGTCTTTCAGTCAAGCAATAGCCTGTGTTCTCTTTAGTGGCTTGCTCCGGAATGGTCTGCTTCCTGTTTTGCTCCACCTTTTGACAGACCGCTTCAGTGGGGAGTACCAGGTCATCTTTAAAGGTGAAGGCGGCTCAGTGTTTGGAATTATTCAACTTCCCTCTTTATGAAACAACACTGAACGTATTCAAATCAATATTTTTTAAGCAACTGAGCCGTTTCCATGTGGTTGTTATTCCATACACCATATGCATAATACAAAATAATAATCTTTCAGTGTATAATGTAAGCAAGGAAACATTTATTTATTTATTCACTTATTGATTTATCTTTCTTTACATATATATATATATATATATATATATATATATATATATATATATATATATATATATATATATATATATATATATATATATATATATATATATATATATATATATATGCGGCATCGTCAGTAGCAACAGGCTTAATAACTACATTGCCATCTTATACTTATTGACTTCTTCTGACGATACTCATGCTACTGTGGAAGGTATCTGATATCCATTCATTCTTCATGGGTCTTGTTGGATCGTTCTTGTGGATTTCACAGTGGTATAACAGTAGTGTAGGTGAATGAGTGTGTGCGTGTGGCTGGTGTGGTGGTGGGCGGTTTGCAAGTGCTATTTATTTATGATGGGCAAATGCACCTCAAGTATGAGTTTGATTTTCGTCACTATGTATGAGAATGAAGAAAAGAAGGGTAACGAAGAGGAGGAAGAGTAAGAGGAAGAGGAAAGGAGAGTGATGCGATACGAACGAGCAAGAGATGTTAGTCACGCTTAGCAGAATCCTTCCCTTTCCTCTCTCCCTTCCTGCGTCCCTCTATTACTGCGTGGATCGGGCAAGACGGTGCAAGGAACCTAAGGATGGGGTTGATGGAAGGCTGAACCAACAGGATGCGTTTTGAACGTGATGGAAGGAAGTTCACAGCCGTCATGATCCACTTGTTGCTGCGTGTAGTGATGTATAAAGCATTCCCCAGGATTTGAAATACTTTAGATTTTAGTGATCCACATTTAATTCAGTTTAATTAAGTTTATTATATAAGACAACCTACTTCTTAATTGAATATATCGTGAAGTTAAATGAGCTCATTCTCCCTGAAATTCTACCAGTAAATTATGGTCTGATGTTGTTTCTTAATACATGGGAAGAATTTTTTTACGTTTTTCGCTTTTAATGGATGAACGGCTAGTCTCACAGGGCGATAATATTTCAATGAAGTGTAGTACAGTGAAAAAAGAAGTAAAAGTGAATGCAACCAAACAAACAAGGGTACTACTACTACTACTACTACTACTACTACTACTAGTAGTAGTAGTAGTAGTAGTAGTAGTAGTTTTTTCTCACGTACAAGCAAGGAGAGAGAGAGAGAGAGAGAGAGAGAGAGAGAGAGAGAGAGAGAGAGAGAGAGAGAGAGAGAGAGAGAAACAAGAATATGAACAAATAGCAAGAATAGGAGAAAACATAAAAAAAAACAGCCACACAATGACCACACACACACACACACACACACACACACACACACACACACACACACACACACGCGCGCGCGCGCGCGCGCAACCCTCTTCCAATAACCCTGGGTGGTGCTGAGTGACTGACTCTCACAGGTTGGGCTAGAGGGAGGGAGGTAGGTAGGTAGCGGTAGAAGAGGGAGAGAGAGAGAGAGAGAGAGAGAGAGAGAGAGAGAGAGAGAGAGAGAGAGAGAGAGAGAGAGAGAGAGAGAGAGAGTGGTAGAGTGGTGAGGAGGGCGATGGCTGGTGCTTCATTAATGGTGCAAAAACTGTGGCGTTAGGAGAGAAGTGATTAATGAGGGTCGATTACTGCACGTCTCATTAATGCTGAGAGATTGACAAAGGAATTAATGACCTGGATAATATGTATCTAAAAACGAATGGAGGAATAAATGGGATGGTGGTGGACGAGGAAGAGAGAAAAAAAGGGAGAGGAAAGCTTTACTGTATTGAGAAATATGTAATGTAGCTGGGTTGTTGCTCCCTGCCATCGGTATCTTTAAGGGGAGAGGAAAATGTGTGTGTGTGTGTGTGTGTGTGTGTGTGTGTTCATATATCTTGTCTCTCAGGTTACCTATGTAGTTGTTTATCTATCTATCTATATAACTATTTGTCTGTCTTTCTGCTACCTAGATGTCTTTTTATCTACATACAATGTATTTGTTCATTTATATAACTCTATTTACATATTATTTTTTTCTTTATTTCTTCTTTTTTGATCAAATTCCCTTCCCTAAGATGCTATGTAGAACGCGTCTGGCGAATAACAATTTAATTAGTTTTACTTTTAATGTGACTCCAAGTGAAAATATTCTTTGATTAGTTTCTTTTCACAGCAACCAAGCGCCACCCTCCTCGACGCCATCAAGGGTGTCACTGAGCGCTCTCGGGTAAAAAGTTAATTAAATGAACAATTCTCTTCGCTTCCCATATTCAGATTCCCTTATTTAAAGCCTGCGTATGGGAGTACTGCCCGCAGAATGGGTACTGTGAGAGGAAAAATGGACACATATCAATTATATTGCATAACTGCTATGAAATAAAGAAAATTATAATCAGAATAGCATTTTTAGTCACATGTTAGTGCTTAGACTTCGAAAATAAATTTGCGGTAACCAACTCCGTTTATGAAACATATTCAGAGTAGATTTTCTGTTTCAGTTTTTGGTTTGTGTATCTGTTGTGTACTATTTTGTTCTTAACGTAACCAGGTACTACTTTCAGTTATTTTAACCCTAGCACATTTGATAGAAAAAATGTTATATATTTCAGTAGACTGGAAAAGAGGATTTGACTTTGTAGGTACTTGCCAGTTACATAACATTTGTGTTCAAATGTTTACCAGCAACCATCACATCCCTATCCTTAGTCTAATTATTGCATATATCGTTTCAGATGCTCAACCTACGACGGAATCTGTAAGGTAAATAAGGCACG
Source organism: Scylla paramamosain (assembly GCF_035594125.1). Classification (NCBI taxonomy): domain Eukaryota; kingdom Metazoa; phylum Arthropoda; class Malacostraca; order Decapoda; family Portunidae; genus Scylla; species Scylla paramamosain. Next base: position 6,435,873 of record NC_087171.1, on the reverse strand, counting down.
TCAGGGTTTTACTCTAAGATGGATGAACAAACAAATTTGGCAAAAATTGATGCACCGAGAAATTCATTTACTTATATATATATATATATATATATATATATATATATATATATATATATATATATATATATATATATATATATATATATATATATATATATATATATATATATATATATATATATATATATATATATATATATATATATATATATATATATATATATATATATATATATATATATATATATATATATATATATATATATATATATATATATATATATATATATTTTTTTTTTTTTTTTTTTTTTTTTTTTTTTTTTCTGGAATGGTAAAGACAAATGGCTCACATTCAGTATATCGAAAAGCTGTCAGAGTCTCGCTTGAAGACTACTACATGCATTTTACGAATATTCTATTGAAACCGATAATTGCTGCCAGAATAGATATTTATCTCATTTCATAAAAACAGAGCCGATATTTTTTTTTTTTTTTTTTGTGCTTGTAAGAAATTGTTTCCTTGAAAGGAAACAAGGTTACTAAGAGTATAAGAACAATATGATTATTTATTTGGCTCCATATTCTTAAGCAAGCTGTAGAATAATGAAAATAATCATTAAGAAAAGAAAAGTATGCAACATAAGCCAAACTCTTCAATACTGAAAGGAGATATGGAGTGCTGGGCGTCTCTCCATGTCGGCGTAAAATATTCCTCTTGCTACGACAGCGAGTTGGAGGCTTATTCAAAGGGTGGGCAGTAAAAAATATATAACAGGTTTAGATGGTCGCGATGGTTGAAATTTAGGTTTTGGGAAAAGAAAATGGGTAGAAATTTGATGAACTTTGGAATTTGAACAGTAGCAAAATTTCATATGATCAGTATAATTATTCCACAGAAAAAGAACATTATATACATACTACATATTGATTTGGTGTGTGTGTGTGTGTGTGTGTGTGTGTGTGTGTGTGTGTGTGTGTGTGTGTGTGTGTGTGTGTGTGTGTATTTAACAGTGCATATGTATGGCATGCATGTAGTGTTGTGTTAACAGTCATCCTCTCTTCTTTGGTTCGCCTTTGTCTAAAAAATAAGTAAATAAATAAATAAATAAATAAATAATAACACGTATTTTCGTGTTACCATCCCTTAAAACACTGTCAAGTAATTTAATTGTTCAGTAACAGTTCCATCAATTTTTTTCTCACACACGGATGCTTTACAGGGACTTAATTCACTGGATATCCGTAATATATGGTCCGTTTCCCTCCAATCAGTAATTTTACAAAGAAAGGTTGAAAAGAATCATTCAATAAAAAATAAGTAAATAAATAAATAAATGAATAAATAAATAAATAAATAAATGATCAAGGATTTTAAAAGAAAATTCTGTCTTTTCTTTTCTTTTTTTTTCTAATCAGAATAGGGAGAAATGATATGATAAGAATGCTTTGAATGTAAAATGACAATCCTATGACCCATAGTTTCAGTGTCCACGAAAGCAAAAGACGATATAACACCAGAGCAGAAATTAATTAGTTTGGAGACTATCTTTAGTATTCCTGTGTGATTGAGCTTCCCCCAGACATGGCAGGTGCGGCTGGAAGGATAGTGTCAAATGTTGGAGCTGCAGTGTTGCCGCCGTGTTCATAATTTTGTAACTGAATGGAAATAGCGTGCTGATTCCGTGGAGGTGAGTGACGAGACACATATCTCAGGTTTGTAGTCAATACCTCTTTTATTTTAAAGGAAACATATAACGTTTGCAATATTCATGTCAGTTATGTAAATATATCCGCTGTGAAGTGGGAGTGTTAGTGAGTGATGCGTCATTGGGTAAGAGATTCATATCGCGGAGCAGTGTAATGCAGGCTTCTTATGATGTTCCAGTGTCGAATATCGCTTAGCTAAGATTTCAACTGTAGTGTGTGTGTGTGTGTGTGTGTGTGTGTGTGTGTGTGTGTGTGTGTGTGTGTGTGTGTGTATGCGCGCGTGTGCGTGTGCATGAGCAAATACCAAACAGGAGAAAAAGATAAAAAAAAATCAACGCCTGGAAGAGGAAAACATGCAAAGGAAGAATTTCCGAGAGTTTTGAAAGGACGTCTGCTCTTGTTTAGGAAGTAAATTAGAAGCACGAAGAAAAATAGAAGGAGTCTGTGTGTTTCAACAACGCTTAGCAGTTTTAGAGATGAACTGTAAAAACATGAGCACGTTACATCAGGAAAACAGAACAAAGGCATGAAAATACACTCCAAACTTTATTCGAAACTTAGTGCCACAGGACAACACGGAAGGAGGGAGGGAGTTTGTAGGTACTGAAGCACTGAAGGGAGGTGAGGTGAGGCTCCAGAAGGGAGGAGGAAAGAGGAAGGGGGGAGATAGGTGTGAGTATGTTGGAATGTCAGGTCATGCTGAAATGAGAGAGGTAAGGTCGAGGCGAGTTAATGAGGGAGGGGAGAGGAGGGTAGGGAACGAGATGAGGGGATTAGGTGAAGTAAATGTAGATGAATTGTATAAATATTTCGTAGATAAAGTTCATACAGGTCAGTTAGGAAATATCCCGTATAAAACAATAAGATCACAAAAAAATGACCCTAAATGGATGACTG
>NC_087171.1:6358266-6428266 GCF_035594125.1 Scylla paramamosain | reverse complement strand
CTGCAGCTCAAGTCTGAACCTCCAGCACGTGTGTGTGTGTGTGTGTATGTGAAGGATCCTGATTGGTACTCGGGTTCTGCATCTCGCCGCCACTACAGAGTAGCTCAGTAACGTTTTGATGTTTCCTAATGACAGTCAATTTCGAACCAACGCACCATCTTCCACGTCATTTCTCTCTCTGTTATTCTGCTACATCATGGCAACCCAAGCGTTTCTATTTTCATCCTTCCTGATGACAATCAAGTACGAACCAACATATTATCTCTCAGTCAGTCCTTGCCCCCTTTGTTATGCGCTAAACCTGGAGGCGCCTCGGCATTAGAAGTGTGGAGGGGAGGTAAGGTAACCCGAGAAGCACTGATGACGGTAATTAAGGTGCGCCTCACAACAAAGGCCGCTTTCCTACGTTCCTCTATGTGTCCAGGGAGGCTCCACAATGACCTCGCCGAGTCCTGCTAGAGGAAGTGGAATGTTGCTGGCCACTCGCCAATCACCTGGAATCCGAACTTAACTCGTGTGTCCTTCCAGGAAGTGTTAATCTGGTAGCCGTCTGTTTTATCACTTATTGACCGACCCTCGTGCACGATCAACTACTTTCTTGACCGTGTTTCTTTATGTGAAAAGGTCACTGGCCAAGGGAAAAAAAAAAAAGCTCGAAAAAAAGGCCAACTTGAATGCCAGTCCACAAAGCGAAATCGAAAAGAATCATGAAAAACTGTAGGATAAGTGTCTTCAAACTGGAACTCCCACGTAAATATCTGGTAAAACATTTCAGAAGATCAATAAACAGAGCAGGCTTAGCGGCAAAGAAAGCTGAAGAATGGCTAAACAATCCCAGCGTGTGAGGATTATTGCAAGAAACCGCTCAGAATAAACTAAAACTCCTTGACTTCAGTTATGTTGCGTCCATGATCATCAGCGTATCTTCAATAATACTTGATAGGTTTAGTGAATCAAACCTTAGTAACTTTTAATCAGACTCATTCTTATGTCATAATATTTCAGGACTTTATATATATATATATATATATATATATATATATATATATATATATATATATATATATATATATATATATATATATATATATATATATATATATATATATATATATATATATATATATACTCGTATATCATTGAAGGTGATAGCTAGTTGAGCATTTATTATTTTTCTTAAGATATTTTCCTTATATCTTATGATTTTCTTATATTCTTTTTTTAATTGGCTGTATGACTTCGCCGAAGCTAGTCATTTTCGCTAGATCGCGATTTCGGGTCCTTGACCCTTCTTCAGTAGCGAAGGTCTTTCTGTATTGAGGGTGTCGTCATTCTCTCCGACACCCTTAATACGGAAAGACCTTCGCTACTGAAGAAAGGTATATATATATATATATATATATATATATATATATATATATATATATATATATATATATATATATATATATATATATATATATATATATATATATATATATATATATATATATATATATATATATTACGATTGAAAAAAAGTTTGAAATGTAATAAGAGTAGATCAGAGGTATGAGTAAAAGCAGAAAATTGAAACTTTAGAAACAAAACAATTGCCTCACTACAAACGCATTCCAGACCAATTGGTCCTCACAGATGCCAGCGGTTTGTAAGTTTCTTGTTACTATTACATTACACTCACAAAACTGTAGATGATGTATAATTCTTTTCACGAAGCCTTTAGTTGTGTACAAAAAAAAAAAAAAAACGACTGATATATTAACGAAACGCGGGCCTCAGTCATGTTTCTAGTTAGTTACTTAATTCTAAGCTTCATGAAGTCAAAAGTGTATCCTCTCTGAAAACAAGGGTATAACACTGAAAGTCATTCTGTATAAATCATGAAGTTTTCCCTGATCACGCATTGATTAGTGCATTTTGATCTTTGTTAGAGTTTCTAAGACTACTTGACATGTATTGCTATGAGTATAAAAGACATGAAAGAGCTGACTGAGGAAAGGAGTGTCGCATGAGGAAGCATTGAAGTTAACGGGAGTGATGGTTTCCTCATGCCTTACTATCTATCACATATATATATATATATACTCGTATATATATATATATATATATATATATATATATATATATATATATATATATATATATATATATATATATATATATATATATATATATATATATATATATATATATATATATATATATATATATATACGAGTATATATATATTTTTTTTTTTTTTTTTTTTTTTTTTTTTTATGTATGAAGGACACTGGCCAACGGCAACAAAAATCCAATAAAAAAATGCCCATTGAAATGCCAGTCCCATAAAAGGGTCAAAGCGGTAGTCAAAATTTGTTGAATAAGTGTCTTGAAACCTCCCTCTTGAAGGAATTCAAGTCATAGGAAGGTGGAAATACAGAAGCAGGCAGGGAGTTCCTGAGTTTACCAGAGAAAGGGATGAATGATTGAGAATACTGGTTAACTCTTCCGTTAGAGAGGTGGACAGAATAGGGGTGAGAGAAAGAAGAAAGTCTTGTGCAGCGAGGCAGCGGGAGGAGGGCAGGCATGCAGTTAGCAAGATCAGAAGAGTAGTTAGCATGAAAATAGCGGTAGAAGACAGCTAGAGATGCAACATGGCGGCGGTGAGAGAGAGGCTGAAGACAGTCAGTTAGAGGAGAGGAGTTGATGAGACGAAAAGCTTTTGATTCCACCCTGTCTAGAAGAGCAGTATGAGTGGAACTCCCGCAGACATGTGAAGCATACTCCATACATGAACGGATAAGGCCCTTGTACAGAGTTAGCAGCTGGGGGGATGAGAAAAACTGGTGGAGATGTCTCAGAACGCCTAACTTCATAGAAACTGTTTTAGCTAGAGCCAATTGATATATATATATATATATATATATATATATATATATATATATATATATATATATATATATATATATATATATATATATATATATATATATATATATATATTTTTTTTTTTTTTTTTTTTTTTTTTTTTTTTTTTTTTTTTCTTATGTAGGAAGGACACTGACCAAGTGCAACAAAAATCCAATTTAAAAAAATGCCCACTGAAATGCCAGTCCCATAAAAGGGTCAAAGCAGTAGTCAAAAATTGATGAATAAGTGTCTTGAAACCTCCCTCTTGAAGGAATTCAAGTCATAGGAAGGTGGAAATACAGAAGCAGTCAGGAAGTTCCAGAGTTTACCAGAGAAAGGGATGAATGATTGAGAATACTGGTTAACTCTTGCGTTAGAGAGGTGGACAGAATAGGGGTGAGAGAAAGAAGAAAGTCTTGTGCAGTGAGGCCGCGGGAGGAGAGGAGGCATGCAGTTAGCAAGATCAGAAGAGCAGTTAGCATGAAAATAGCGGTAGAAGACAGCTAGAGATGCAACATTGCGGCGGTGAGAGAGAGGCTGAAGACAGTCAGTTAGAGGAGAGGAGTTGATGAGACGAAAAGCTTTTGATTCCACCCTGTCTAGAAGAGCAGTATGAGTGGAACCCCCACAGACATGTGAAGCATACTCCATACATGGAAGGATAAGGCCCTTGTACAGAGTTAGCAGTTGGGGGGGGGTGAGAAAAACTGGCGGAGACGTCTCAGAACACCTAACTTCATAGAAGCTGTTTTAGCTAGAGCTAATTGATATATATATATATATATATATATATATATATATATATATATATATATATATATATATATATATATATATATATATATATATATATATATATATATATATATATATATATATATATATATATATATATATATATATATATATATATATATATAGATAGATAGATAGATAGATAGATAGATAGATAGATAGATATAGATATATATATATATATATATATATATATATATATATATATATATATATATATATATATATATATATATATATATATATATATATATATATATATATATATATATATATATATATAGATAGATAGATAGATAGATAGATAGATAGATAGATAGATAGATAGATAGATAGATAGATATATATATATATATATATATATATATATATATATATATATATATATATATTTTTTTTTTTTTTTTTTTTTTTTTTTTTTTTTTTTTTATGTAGGAAGGACACTGACCAAGGGCAACAGAAATCCAATTAAAAAATGCCCATTGAAATGCCAGTCCCATAAAAGGGTCAAAGCAGTAGTCAAAAATTGATGAATAAGTGTCTTGAAACCTCCCTCTTGAAGGAATTCAAGTCATGGGAAGGTGGAAATACAGAAGCTGGCAGGGAGTTCCAGAGTTTACCAGAGAAAGGGATGAATGATTGAGAATACTGGTTAACTCTTGCATTAGAGAGGTGGACAGAATAGGGGTGAGAGAAAGAAGAAAGTCTTGTGCAGCGAGGCCGCGGGAGGAGGGGAGGCATGCTGTTAGCAAGATATATATATGTATATATATATATATATATATATATATATATATATATATATATATATATATATATATATATATATATATATATATATATATATATATATATATGTATATCCTTATTTATGTATGTATTAACCAAGAACATATTTCGAAATGTGAAAATATTTACACAATTTAAAGAATATGAGGATATCATTACGCTGGCTTCTTTGTAAAAACACTCAAACATTTCCCTGTTGTAATGCTGGTCGCAGCAATTCCACGAAGAGTGCTCACGTCACTCTCGATAAAATTCTAAGTAAACTTTTTTTTTTTTGTAAAAAAGGCAAACTAAATCTATTGGAACTTGAAAAAGAATAAAAAAAACTAGAAGTAACAGCAGCAGCGGAAGCGATGTCTGTGGATGATATTACAAGACACGAAGGAGAAGGAAGACGAGGACGAGAAGAAAGAGGACAGCGAGGAGACGAGGAGTACAGTGTTGCTTCAGAGTTTTCAGTTAGTCGGCAGGTAATCAGACATGGCCTTCTGAAACATAATCATAAAGGAAATTATAGTAGTTTTATTTTTTACTTTCTATTTAAATAGATTATATTTGATCCCGTAGGTTTAATCACTACTCAGGCACAATGCTCTACGCGAGGGTGCTCTCCGCGTTCGCTCTATAAGTGCTTCTTGGCACCACTATCAGCCATGCTCATGCGTTTATTAACTGGAACTTACCGTGGCAAGAGCAAGACACGACACGCCACCTGAACTCAAAGATCCTCCATGTCGTCATGAAGGCCTTCTGCGTGACTTATTTTTCATATTGGTGTAAATCATCAACTCCGACAGTCTGTGTTTGGTACTGATACAGGTCATGTTGATCCTGCACCAACAACATTTAGTGATGGGTGGTGTCCGCCGTGGTGGCGTCAAGCGACGGGATAAAAGTTATAGTGATGATAGATAAATCCCAAATGTTATGCGTCAGCAACACAATACTTTTGCTTCCTGGCGGTATGAGTAACTAAAAAAATAAATAGAGCAATGTTGTTTCAGTATTTATTTATTTTTTTTTTTTCGTACATCAATGATCTTTCTTTTGTATTCCATGTAAATTAGTAATTCAATGTGCCCGTAATTTCCAGATACATACCTTGTGTCATACCTGTCATTTCTCCTATATATTCTTTGCATAAGTATCTCAGGACCACATGACTATGTAAAAATTACAGGTTTGATTGCACTGTTGAGGGTAATTGTTAATAACCTTATTGTACACTGATAAACAAAATAATATATGTAAGATTTACATTTTATTTTATTAGTTAATTGCATTAATACTATGTGGGGTTGCTTAAGGTTTGCGCTTGTTATGATTCACTTATTGGTAAAGGCATTGTGGAAATTGTATGTGGCGAGGCTCCGCGGATCCCACGTCTCAACACTCCAAGCTGTACCTTGACGTGGGTTGGTGGTGAGCGGACTCGTGGACGTGTGCGTGATTCATGGAGCCTATGGGAGGTACGAAAGTTGCTACGCAAGTTGTATCTGGATATTGAATTGTGCATTATGGATAAGATTTAGGTTAATTGTATTCAGGATTGGCTCTTTGGGTATGAGTATATGGTGGTTACATGTGGTCGAGGTAGTGTAGAGTTGAAATTAGGGGACGCTATTTATTTCAGGATATTGTCTGATAACTCATGAATTATGGGTAGGGAATTCAGGATCGTGCTGACTGCTGAGTGTGTACAGGGCGCCAAGGAGTAAGTAGCAATTGATAGCAGATGTACTTCTTAAATTGTATAGTGTTGCAAATACGGTGTGTTGTTGAATTATGTATGTGTATTGTTTGGCATTCGGTAATGAAACTGTGCATGCAGGCTGAATGTTACTAAATGAAAGGCAACATATGGCTCTTGGCGAGTTTACTGGTCCACGCTACAATATATATCTTATAAAATCTAAATAACATCAATGATAGCTGGCCGTTTTATCACTGGTTCACCGATGTATTATTATCATTATTTTACAAGATCTAGGCGCTGCAGTCGTTGGATATTTCAATTTCTGTAAAGCAAAAGAAGTCCCAAGTGAAGCTATAGAGGTACTGACTCTACGTTCGAAATGACAAATGAAAAATCCTGCATCTCTACAGGAGGTATAATGTTATGAAATGTGCGCGAAAAGTAGCAGATGTAACATTTATCGAGTCCTGTATCGAATATATACAAGAACTCGCCAGAAACGTTCCGACTTCATACTTGAGGGAGACATGATCCTTGAATGAATGCAACATCTTTATATGCTACAGTTATTTTGCAGTGCTAGGATTCAAAGCAGGGCGAGGTGTCTTATAATCTTAGCACCGCCGTGTGACCTTCCACTTCAGTTACATTTTTTTTCATCGGAAAAATATTTATTAGTGTAAATGGTTATCAGAAGTTTTGCTTTGAACAGAGCCGAGTAGTGGCGATGAGCACCTCTTCACACCTAATACACGCACACCCTTCACTCAAAATTAAAAATTTATTATGGCGACTCCTACACCAGTCTTGGGGTCACTGTCTGGGGAGGGAACCACAAATGTCTCTAGGTCAGACTGCTTTTCGTATATCGACCCCAAGTGTCCTTACATTCCCTTCAAGTTATTCTTCATTAACTTCTGCAACATTTGCGGTCTTAGATATAATTTTCAGTCTGTAGAACGCCTCCTCTCTTCTACTAAACCTCATCTTCTTTTCTTCACCGAAACGCAGGTGTCTGTGGCAACTGATAGTAGCCCCTTTTCTGTTCCCTCCTACTTTCTCTATCCTCATTTTCAATCCAAGCTGAATGTCGCGTCTATGTGCACAACGACTTGCGTTTGTGTCCCCGTTCTTAGTTCCGAATTTTATACCCTCTGCATTAGGCTGCAGAGTCACTCTCAAGCTAAATGCATTTGTGCTGTACGAGTATATCTCTCACCTGACTCTTCTGACTATAAAAAATCTTTGACTATCTAACTTTCAAAATTGAGCACATTCTGACTCTCTTCCCTTATGCGGAGATCTCCATTCTTGGAGACTTCATTGTCTTTCCTCTCCCTTCACTGACCAAACTGGTGAACTACCCTTTAACTTTGCTGTCCTCCACGAACTACAACAACGTTCAGAGTCACTCTCAAACTAAGTAAATTATTGCTGTACGAGTATCCCTCTCACCTGACTCCACTGACTATAAAAAAAAATCCTTGACTATCTAACTTCCAAAGTGGACCACATTCTGACTCTTCCCTTTTGGGGAGATCTCCATTCTTGGAGACTGCATTGCTCACCGCCAGCTATGGCTTTCCTCTCCCTTCATTGACAAATCTGGTGAACTAGCCTTTGACTTTGCCATCCTTCACGAGCTAGAGCAACTGGTGCAACATCCTACTCGTATTCCTGATCGTCTTGAAAATGCCCCCAACATTCTTGACTTTTTCCTAACCTCTAATAATTTTGTTTATTCTGTTACTCTATTTCCTTCGTTAGGCTCCTCCGATCACAACTTCATATTTGTATCTTCTTTTATCACTCAAATTCTTCCTAAAGGTCCTCTAAAGCGGAGGTGTCTCTGGCGTTTTGCCTTTGTTAATTGTTTTACCAGAGAAGGTATTATTCTATTTTTTCTTGGAATGACTACTGTTTCCGTGTCAGAGACCCGTCTCTGTGTGCTGAGCGCACAGAGAGATGGTCGTGTCTGGCATGGAGGCGTTCATTCCTCACTATTTCACTCTTCCTGAAACTTCCAAACCTTGGTTTTATATTGCTTGTTCTCGTGCCATATATGATGCAGAGGTGGCCCACAAACGGTACTTCAGCCTTCCATTACCTTAATGTCATGCACTTTATATTTTTGCTCAAAATCGTGCCAAGTCTGTTCTCCAACTAGCCAAAAGTCCTTCTTCAATAGAAACTGTTAAAAGTTTGGTAGATTTAACTCCCTTCGTGGCACCTAGCTAAAAATAACACTAATAACTATGCTTCTTCATCTTTCTCTACTTTATTTCAACCCGATGGCACCACTGTCATCTTATCAATCTCTAAAGCTGAACTTTTTCCTCAAACTTTTGCTAAAAATTCTACCTAAGATGAGTCAGGGCTTGTCAGTCCCTCTCCTTCACCCTCAGATTATTTCGTGCCACCTATTAAGATCCTATGTAATGATGTTTTCCATGCCCTCGCTGGCCTAAACGCTCGGAATGCTTATAGACCTGATGCGGTCCCCCTATTGTTCTCGAAACTATGCTTTCGTGCTTGCACCTTGTCTTGTCAAACTCTACCAACTTTCTCTGTTAATATCTACCTTTCCTTCTTGCTGGAAGTTTGCCTACATTCAGCCTGTTCCTAAAAAGTGTCTGATATAATCCCTCAAACTACGGTTCTATTGCTTTAATTTCCTGCTTCTGTAAGAGTTTTTAATCTATCCTCAACAGGAAGATTCTTAAACATCTATCACTTCACAACCTTCTATCTGATCGCCAGTATCGGTTCCGTCGAGGCTGCTCAAATGGTGATCTTCTAGTTTTCCTTACTGAGTCTTGGTCTTCCTCTTTTAAGAATTTGGGTGAAACTTCTGCAGTCGCCTTAGATATATCAATAACCTTTGTAAGAGTCTGGCATAAAGTTTTGATTTTCAAAGTACCATCCTATGGCTTTTATCCTTCTCTCTGCAACTTCATCTCAAGCTTCCTTTCTGACCGTTCTATTGCTGTCGTGGTCGACAGTCACTTTTATTCTCCTAAATTTATCAACAGTTGTGTTCCTCAGGGTTCTGTCCTGTTACCCACTTAGGGCCGTACTTTTAAAAACATTCGCCAGGCCTGTCGATCGCTTGCAGAAGCTGCGCCAGGCGACCACGTGAGTGAGGAAGTCCTTACTTTAAAAAACATAATGTTCGCCGAGGTTGTCGATCGTCAGGGTTAGCGAACGTGAGTGGCCGAAAGCGTTAACATTTTTTTATCCCCGCTCGACTTTGCACATCAGCCACTGAAAACGCGCGTGTATCAACCCTACCGCGACTTCTCGTGCCTCTCCAGTATCCACTTCGGATAAAGAGGTACTGCTGGAGCTCGTTAAGGACCATACAGAGGTCCTGAACGATAAAAGTACGAAATTCTATGCAAGCAACAAGAAGGCACAGGTTTGGCAGGAGATTGCCAGCAAGTTTTGTGATCTGACCGGTCACAAAAGAACTCCTCAGCAATTGCGGAAGATATGGGAGAATCTTAAAAACCGGTGACTGACTTTGTTTTTCCTAAATAAAATATAATACATGACAATGTGAATGGAATTAAGTTAATTTTGCCCCCCTCTTTTCTTTGCCTGTGGTGTAACTTTGTGGTAGGTAGGTAGTGAAAAATGTATATATAAAATATTTGTAAGATTTTCAAACCTGTCTTTGGCACAGTTTTTTTTTTTTTTTTTTTTTCTTATATATTTTGAGGTTCTGAATTTAGTTAAAAGTTCCTTTAATGTTCTAGGAATTTATATATATATATATATATATATATATATATATATATATATATATATATATATATATATATATATATATATATATATATATATATATATATATATATATATATATATATATATATATATATATATATATTTTTTTTTTTTTTTACCAACTTAACTTTACATAATTTAATTAATTTGACCTAAACTAATCAATGAAAACAACTTAAGGAAGTTGGAAGAAGTGTAGGCCAGAGTGAATATGGGCTGAAGACACCAGGGTCTGTAGAGGTGCGGTTGAGGTTAACTGAGATGGAGTTAAATTGAACAGTATTGTTTCAGATCGTTCCCCCTCTGGCACTGGTAGGCCTACATCTGATACCCCTCATCATATATATATATATATATATATATATATATATATATATATATATATATATATATATATATATATATATATATATATATATATATATATATATATATATATATATATATATATATATATATATATATATATACGAGTATATATATATTTTTTTTTTTTTTTTTTTTTTTTTTTTTTCTTATCCAATATGCGTCTCAAACTATTGGATAATGATGCTCTTTTACCGATATTTTCATGGTAACTGCTCTTCTGATTTTTTCTAACGGCATGCTTCACATCCTCACTAGTACTTTTTACTTTCACCAATCCCTACTTTGTCCACCTCTCTAATGCAAGAGTTAACCAGTATCCTCAATCATTCACTCCTTTCTCTGGTAAACTCTGGAACTCCCTGCCTGCTTCTGTATTTCCTCCTACTTATGACTTGAACTCTTTCAAGAGGGATGTCTCAAGACACTTATCTTCAAGTATTTGATTATTGTTTCTGACTTCACTTTGGGGACTGGCACTTAAGTGGGCCTATTTTCTATTGTTTCCTTCCTTCCCCATTGGCTTGTGCCCCTCTTACATATACAAGAAAAATATATGATCATTATAAGCTTGTCAAGGCTCAGTGGATGATGAATGTGTCGCCTGTATACTAGTAGTCTCCGTGCACACTTAATGAAGTGATGAAAGTAATCTAGTTCAATACATGTGATGATCATTTGCATTGTACACATCTCTTCATGTTGTTTAAACCATTGTGCATCACTCACGTGTCGAACGACATCGAAGCGCAGAACCGAAGCACCTCCCGCAGCCACTCACGCCGCAGCTACTCAGCCAGTGCCGCCGCGTGTGTTGTGCTGGCTGTGTGTGTGTTGGATTGTTTGCTTACTCCATTACTTCTTGTTGGTCACGGTGAATCAGTCCTGCTCAAGCCCTACCTGAAGCTTGCTCCCAATGGACCATCAAGTATGTTCAATATGAAATGTCTATAGATGGGCGTGTATTCTCGTATGTAGTGAAAAATTTGATGGTGTCTCTCTATAGCTGAGGTGACGCCACCATGTAGGGAAACCATAGAGTTGCCAAAAGCATCTTAAAGAACATTATTTTAACGGTTCCACTTTACATTCTATAAGGTTATGAAGTAATTATTTTTAGGTATAACAAGTTAAGTAAAAAGAATGACTTTCAAAATGAAAGGTTATAAGACAAAGGGTTACAAAAATCAGAGTAAGCGTTATCGATGATGGCGGCAATGTGCCATCTTCCCCCACCCTCTCTCTCTCTCTCTCTCTCTCTCTCTCTCTCTCTCTCTCTCTCTCTCTCTCTCTCTCTCATGTAATAATTTTGCATGGGACACAGTGCAGCATTATCAGAATATCCCGTGGTATATGTCAGGTGTCTGTATCAAAGCAAGGCACTACAAACAAATTCGCTTCTGTAAGCATATACTCGCCATCACCTTTTGCGAACCGCATATCAACAAACTATTTTTCACATATCTGGAAACACAAATGCAAGCCGTGATTTACTTCCTTTATGTTTTAGCGAGCTTTGAAAAACGTGGTTTTATAATCATTGATGACTAATGGTATTAAGTGAAATGCGTGCCTAGTAAGATTATGAAACAAAAACAAACCTTCATTCAGAACATGTGTCCGTGAAAACCTGCCTCCGCGAGACTATTTCATGTTAATTCTCTTGTGTTGATATCCATCCTGTCACGCGAACAGTTGCCAAGATTGATTAAATAATAATATACAAAATTAAAGCTCTGCATGAAGTTATAGAAGCGAAAAGAGGAAGCTGTACATAACGTGTATATCAGCATTTATCGAGTTGTGGTTGACGACGCTTCACTTAGACAAATAAGAGGTGAATACAAATTTGTCAAGGCATCGTAGATGGTAAATCTCAGTGCTGCCTCCGGGAACACAGCAGGAGGGTGGAAACTCATCAGCGTTGAAATGAGTGAGACACTTCCCTTATATATATATATATATATATATATATATATATATATATATATATATATATATATATATATATATATATATATATATATATATATATATATATATATATATATATATATATATATATATATATATATATATATATATATCACACACACACACACACACAGCGTGGTCCTCCTCCCTCACACATACTCGACAGCTACAGCTGGAGAGTGTGCAGAAAAGGGCGTGCAGGGTCATCCTTGGCCCTGCCTACACCACCTATGATGAAGCCCTGACCACCCTAAGTCTGTCCAGACTATCCACCAGGCACCGAGAGGCTCTGGAGAAGTTTGGAAAGGGACTGCTGCATCATCCACGTCTCAGACACATGCTGCCGCCTGACGCGCCTCGCCCGGTCCGTGGCACCAGACACGTGCGCGGCCCCTAAAAAGGCGCCGCGCACGGACCGGTACAGACTCAGCGCGATTCCCACCATGGTGCTAGCCATCAATCAATAGTATTTCCCTTCTAGTTTAGACTTTGCTTTAGGATTAATGTTAATTATCTCCCCACCCCCTCTGTACATTTTCAGTTTGTTAACTGCCTGAAGAATTAACCGTTTATTATTATTATTATTATTATTATTATTATTATTACACACACACACACACACACACACACACACACACACACACACACACAGATTATTCGTCCGAGAAACTGACTACCAACCTGTGTTGCGGCTCTTCATTCTTTGTATAATGCGTTCTCAGTTTAATACTGGCTCTCTCTCTCTCTCTCTCTCTCTCTCTCTCTCTCTCTCTCTCTCTCTCTCTCTCTCTCTCTCTCTCTCTCTCTGGCTTCATTTCCTCACTCCCCGAAGAAAATTGCGTGTGGGTTACTGTGTCGCCCGGTCTGTGAGAATAATGAAAAAAGTTTAACTTAAAAAGCTTTATTGAATTTCCTCCTTTCAAATCTTCATTAATGCGGGAACTTCTGCACCAAAAAGAAAACTGTGTGTGTGTGTGTGTGTGTGTGTGTGTGTGTGTGTGTGTGTGTGTGTGTGTGTGCGTGTGTGCGTGCGTGCGTGCGCTTTGAGTTAGTTGAAGTGTATGTGGATGCGCGCACATGAAGGGGTATATAAGAAATAGGTCGCCGTAACTCTGCCGTGCTGTGCTGCCACTTGTGACAGATGAAGATCAAATTACTCCGTATAAAAGAAAATAAATAAATATGAATAAGTTCCAAGTGGTGCATGACTGAAGTTCTGGTCATTTTCCACTTTGTTGTAGTAGTAATAGTAGTAATAGTAGTAGTAATATTATAATAATAATTTTTATTATTATTATTATTATTATTATTATTATTATTATTATTATTGGTCACGAAACTCCCTTTCTACCTCGGGCCGGCGGGGCAGTGATGGAAATGATGTGTGTGCATGCACTTCTTGCTATAATGTCAGTATTTATGAGTAGCAGGAAAACATGTAGAAATTAAATTCAAAAGTGGAAAAATAATTGTGGAATATAAATTAGAGATAAAAGCGTGAGTGTAAAGGTGAGGAAATAGTTAATTACACTGCGATGGAAGACACATATTGCAATTACTTCAGTCTTGTCTCTGTAAGAACGTCATTATACATTTGATGGCATGCTTTCTGTTATAGCAACACCATACAGTTTAGTAATATGGAAACTGCAGTATCTCGAGGTGACTCATAGGTTAGAGCAGGTGGGACGATCAAGTAATATGTTGCAGGACGTTTTTGAGTTTCGAAAACAGTGCCGTTGCCCATTCCGAAACATTAATTTACAAATGTAAGGTTGTAAACTCGGGCATAACTACATATTACATAGCGAATTTACAAGTATCATTAGATAAGCTCATTAGCAAATGCAAAGTGACGCGGCCAAGCCTCCCTGGAATGGCGGCAGGAAAAGGACACACCGTTCATTTCATAAAATTTTCATGGGATGCTGAGCGAAATGGAGCTTAGTGTCAGAACATCTGGAGCACCTTCAGTTAAGCAACAACTCCAAAAATTGTTCGTTTGCGAAGTATATGAGGTATGGGAAACGTATTTCATGTGAAGATAAGAAATAGTCTTCCCTTAAGCAAGATAGTGAATGAAAAGAGCGATAGCGTAATTACACAATTAACTACATTATACTCTGATTACATGTAAAGTTTCAGTGCACAACTGTTGATAGAGCTAAAGTAAAGACATGCAATTAACCCGGAGAGATTATGATAACGAAAAGTGAGTCAGTACCTCGCAGGAAATGAGGGATAGCTGAGAGTGTAGGATGAAATTACTAAAACTACAAGATTGGACGAAAGTTTTCCTTCCTACATATTTCCCTTTAATTTTATTTTTAATGAAGCGGTGTTGTTGATGCTGCTGCTGCTGCTTCGGCTACTTATTTTTTTCCCTTCCTGCTTACGCTTCTTTTGCTTCTGCGTCAGTTTTTTTGCTGTTGCTGTTGTTGCTCCAGCAGGTGGTAGTGCCGTTGATGTTGTTGCTGTGATTGCTGTCGCTTACAATTGATAAATCTGATACCTTTGTGCTGGATGAGAAGTAGCTTGGGTAGTCGAGAATCTCAGACCACATAGTTCGCACACAATTATGGTGTTTTCATATGGATATGTGGGTTTTCAAAGTAATGAATAGCCTTTCTCTCTCAAAATTTGGTACGAAGCAGAAATCGATATTTTATTAAAAGGTAATTTTCCTCACCTCTTTCCAGTTGGTTGCCTTTTTCCATCAATTTTCAGTTTTGCTCTCCTCACTGACATTAAACAGTTGACGCAACACTATTTTTACTATATCCACGTATTTTATTAGAAATATTTGTATAATTGCCTGCTCGGATCATGATCGCATTTTTGTATTCATTCATATCGCTCCTGTTCTACTTCCCACCTTTCAAAACAAGTGTTTATAGCGTGATCTTAGGTTGTAGTATTCTAGATTCTTGTGAATGGGTGATGCTTTAAAAATCAATATGGTATTGTCATTTTTTTTTTTTTTTTTCTGTGAACGAGGAAGGTGATGTTATAACTTGGAGGAATACTGTTCACATAATTCTAACTCTTTTAAGATATAAAAGTCTAGTTTCGATTCAGTTTGCTCTTGCGACAGAGACTGCTCTGCTCATGCGGCATGTGAAACATAAATGCGTTTGTCAAACATAAATGAATTCACAACACTGTTTTTTATTAACAATGCACATACAGGATCCCAGATTTCTAGTACATTTTTAGCTTTCTTAATTGAGATGTTTATTCATTTATTTATTTTATTTTATCTATTTATTTATTTTTTTCTTATCATACGAGTAGATTAAAAATTTAGGTAAGCGGCATGTCAAGACATGGACACATTTTTGTGTCAATTATTGTGCCAATAATGGCACAACACTTCCTGCGACTGTCCATTTTTCTTTCAAATGTAGTCAAGACCGTCAGCGTCAAGGCCGCTGACGGTCTTGACTACATTTGAAAGAAAAATGGACAGTCGCGGGAAATGTTGTGCCATTATATATAAAGTTGACAAAAAGAGAGAGAATGGATCATAAATAATTATCTCACTTTCATTCCTCTCCACTGTTGCTCTTCAAACATCCTCATGCATGAATCTACATATTTTGGGCTATGGGACAACTTTAGGATAACATCTTTATAGTACGCGTTTAGGTTTTACTTTCCGATTTGGAAACCTCCTTACCTAATATATTAGTACTATTTATGTATGTGTATGAACAATTATTACATGTGTGTATGCAAAAAAAAAAAAAAACGAAAACAGAAACAACGAAAAAGTCATTTATCTAAACAAAGAAATTACGAAGGACCGAGAAGGATTCTTGCACGAAGGTGATATTACTATGAAAGATGCGTGGAAGCGAAGCCTTTACTATTTACTTGAAGACAAAACATGAGGGTTGATCTGCCTTGTTTTGGCTAGCACCGAAACTGTGATCATTATGTTTTCACAATAATGTGTTCCATTTCATCATGCCATCAGTACTGAATTCCTGCCAACTCTTACTAAGTTATTGCAAGTATCGAGGACTACAGTACAAGTATCAGTCCTGGAGTGCGTAGTAGTGCAGAGGGAAATGAACAAAGGCAGTCGGCGCTCAGCATGTCTGTATCCAAGCCTCTGGAAATTCTCGGTATCTGTCTATCCTTTATATCTATCTATCGATCTGTCTATCACACTCCTATCAAATAATGTAAATCTGTCTATCTGTTTATCTGTCTATCTATATATCTATCTATCTGTTTATTTATCTATCTATCAATCTGTCTGTCTAACCATTTATCTATACATCTATTTATTAATCTATCTGTAATTGTTTACCTATCTGTTTATTTACTTATAAATTTGTTTTTCGATGTGAATTACTTTGAAATTGCTAATAACATGCCATCTCTGTTTGTATTAACTGTTTATCTACCTGCTCATCTATAAAATACTACTTGGAATGTGTGTGTGCTTGCGTGTGTGTGTGTGTGTGTGTGTGTGTGTGTGTGTGTGGTGGGTAGTCGAAACTAAATTCAGGTCAGATGAAATTTGGCAGAGGGATTGAAATCGAGCTACTGATTAGTAGAAATATATTTTATCCTGATTGGTATTATCGAAGAAATCTTTAAGAAGCAAAGTTCGTCCAGATTCAACTTTAGAAAGGCAATGCCTGGGAACAGACCAGCCATTTAGTATCACTCAGTAGCTCCTTGGAAGCCTCAGCAGCATGTGCAGAGATGTAGTGATGTAGGTACATGACCTTCTATGTGAGGTCAGAGGTCAGAGATTAGCGGCAAATCGTAGCTATTAAATCAATTTGAAAGTAAGAGTGATTTTTGTTGCATTTGATAGTTATTATAATGTAGTTGAAATATAACAAAATCAGGCACAATCTTTCCGTCATCCCAGTTGCACGAACTCAGTGTCCTATCCACTCCCATGCTGATAACTCGGTCATTGCATATTTAACGCTGTTAGAATTTTTTTTAAAGTTATTTTTCTTTCGATACATTTAAAGGATGCTGGGCAAGGATTAGAGATACAATGCCCCACACAAAAAGGCTTGGCACAGCTGTGACACCAATGGAACTGTTTTATAAGCTAAAGATTGTAAAAGAAATGTGCTATGTATACCTAAAACCTGGTAGAATATTGGAACCTGTAGAGCGAACCTCAAGATATAAAAATTCATTCACACTTATGAGTATACAAATCTTTAATAATACTTTCAGCTTCAAGAGATGAAACTGTTACCAATTATACTTTCAGCATATTTAAATTCGTGTGAACATGTTTTGTACACATTTTTATGTTATAGATTTAGTTTTAATGGATTAAAGCTAAATCAAAACTTTCTTTTATGCAATAGAAAAGGCTAAATAAAATACATAAAACAATATATATATATATATATATATATATATATATATATATATATATATATATATATATATATATATATATATATATATATATATATATGACCGACGTGGTGCAGCGGTACTGCACGCGCTTTGAGGCCGAGGGCTCCTCAGGCGCACCGGTTCCATTCCTGCCCACTGCACGAGGTTAGGAAGGGCATCCACTCGGCGTAACGGTTTCCAGATGCCACGATCAAACTCCTTTGCTAGGAGACACCGTCGTAACCCTAATAGACTACGGAAACCGGACGTAAAAGCTAATATATATATATATATATATATATATATATATATATATATATATATATATATATATATATATATATATATATATATATATATATATATATATATATATATATATATATATATATATTACACACACATTTGTTGCTCCAAAAGAATGAATAGCCAAAAATTTAATCGAGTAGTGACACAGTTTCGTTACCACTCAGAATAGTTCACGTTTACTGAAAGAGGTAACACATAACCAAGCAGAGCTTTCAATTGAGAGGGTTGACATGGGCAACCCAGAAGTGGCACGCTAATAAGATGGAACAAATGGATGAACAGGTTAAGACAATGCCGCGGCCTTCACATAAATGGTGCCTGTAATGAAAGAGAGATGCTTTTCGGAGGTCAAGAAAGCTTACGTTAGACAGGGTTATATATATATATACTATATATATATATTTATATATATATATATATATAATATATATATACTATATAATATATATACTATATATATATATATATATATATATATATATATATATATATATATATATAATAACCCTAGTTAACGTAAGCTTTTTCTGATTCTTTATTCAACATATTTTTTACTTGCTCGTCTAACTCCTATATCATTCTCTCTCTCTCTCTCTCTCTCTCTCTCTCTCTCTCTCTCTATATATATATATATATATATATATATAGAGAGAGAGAGAGAGAGAGAGAGAGAGAGAGAGAGAGAGAGAGAGAGAGAGAGAGAGAGAGAGAATGATTTAGGAGTTAGACGAGCAAGTAAAAATAGGTTGAATAAAGAATCAGAAAAAGCTCTCTCTCTCTCTCTCTCTCTCTCTCTCTCTCTCTCTCTCTCTCTCTCTCTCTCTCTCTCTCTCTCTCTCTCTCTCTCTCTCTCTCTCTCTCTCTCTCTCTCTCTCTCTCTCTCTCTCTATATATATATATATATATATATAGAGAGAGAGAGAGAGAGAGAGAGAGAGAGAGAGAGAGAGAGAGAGAGAGAGAGAGAGAGAGAGAGAGAGAGAGAGAGAGAGATGATTTAGGAGTTAGACGAGCAAGTAAAGAATATGTTGATAAGAGATGAAAGGAAAACGTGATGAATACAAAGGAAGAAAGGTAAAATTTTGAATTATGACGACAAAACTCGCCTTTTAAAATAGCAGTATTAAAACTGAATCGTTTGGAGGTGTGAAATTGATGAGCCAAGCGAAAAAAAACACCCATACCCTTTAGGGTGAAGAAAAGAGGCTTATGAAAACAGCAACACACACACACACACACACACACACACACACACACACACACACACACACACACACACACACACACACACACACACACACACACACACACACACACACACACACACACACACACACACACACACCGTCGGACAAAGGCTCTATTTACTTGCATATCAGAGTGGAGAGAGCTTCCCTTGACGTAGAGCGGAAGCCACCAATAAATAACCGCGCTCCCTCCACACACGCCGGTTTGCTGTCTGCACTATCTCGCCGAATTCTTTTTGTTAATTTAAGAGAAACGTGAAGATGCGATCGTAAATTCTTTATATCACGAAATTCCATTGAAAAAGGCTCGTTCCTCCAGACACGGGCCAGTAATCTACAGTTTTCACCACGTCTCTCACTCCTAATTCTCTGAGAAAACGACTTGCGTTATCACAGGTCTCACATGATCGAGAGTGGTCGTTGTCGTTCGTCAGACGGAGTCGCAGCGAGTGTCTTACAGTGATCATTTCGCACGTCTTTTCCCCCTCTTCTCCGAGCTGACGACCATCGCGCAGGCCGTTACCACCGCCTTTATTCATCCTGGCGGCCGTCACGCGGGGCACAGCACGCGCCCGCCTGTCCCGCCCCGATGTTTAAGGTGATCTCTGTCTCCGGTCACGTAGTATGGGCATTACCCCTCCGAGGGAAGTGAAAGAACGAGGCAGGCCAAGTATTGAAGGTTGGGATTCATGTGTTCCGCCGGAGAATGAATGCTTCCCTTGAGGCTTCACGATATTGCCTCCACGAAGCCTGGCTGCCCGACCCTCCCAGGTGCGCGGCATGCTGCACCAGCTCTTCTTTGTAACACACACACACACACACACACACTGTGTGTGTGTATGTGTATGTGTGTGTGTGTGTGTGTGTGTGTGTTCTGTTTCTGCAAATAGCTAGCCAAGAGTATCACTATGGGGAAAAGTCTCGAAATTAAACAATGACGACGGGTGTTATACTACGTAAAAATAGTTTTACAGTATCAACGATAGTATAAACAGTTTTATGGAAAGAAGCATTTGCCTTCGTCATAATTATGAGCACTAATGTTATAGTAACTCACATAAAAACTGTAGTTCATTGATGCGATACGCGAAGTATGCTATGAAACTTAGTCATGCCACACCAGCAACAATATCGTAAAAGAGGAAATCACGCTTAGGAACAAAGGTAAAGTATTTTCTTGCTCCACAGCGTAACAGAAAGCGTACGATGTAACTGGTCTTCTCAAAATCCACCTATTCCTTCCTTTGGCATTTTTTTTTCTGAAATTTTGCGAAAGGGAATTAATGTCTTAAGGTTCAGATTTAGACAGATCCAATTAAGTTTACAAATTGTGGCTTTGCTAACGATGTTATTTGCACTTACCTAATTATAGGAGACGCTCTTCCTGATTTGACTACTTGCATTTCAAGCGCTCGCCACAAAGCAAGAGAGATTCATTTTATTGCTCTTTATATTTCATGTGGTATTTGAGACCGAGACAAAGTGCCCTGACTTCAGTGTGCCTTGTTATTTCTTTCTGTCTTCAAGTTATGGTACAATTATTGAATTTCATATATTTTCTTGGCTTGGAACTCATCCAGATTACAGAAATATTGAAACTTAATACTGAATGATCATAATTCCCAGATTATTTTTGTGGATTTCCTTAAAGGTTGTTTTGTTCTGCCTTCGAACTTCCTTATCTCTGATCTCTGACTAGGTCGTTCACGTCATTTTGTTTGGGGTAGTAAGGGTTTCTCTCCTCAGTTGCACCTCTGAAATCTGGATCAATGACTTCATCTTCTTCTGAACTGGTACGGTACGTGGGTACGGGGAGCTCAGAGCAGTGTGGCACTGGTGCAATGGATGACATAAGGTCTGGATATATGATAGCAAGTTAGTTTCAAAACACCGCTGTCCAGATCAGTAATAAAAAAAAGTTTAAAGAGAATAATTGTCATTTCCTTCGATTTCTAGATAAAAGCAATAAGGAAATAACATTTACTGACAAAAGACAAAAAAAAAAGGTGAAATTTTGGTACACGATCATTTATCTTCCCGTTATTCATCTACGATCCATTTTGTAATTCGCTTTTCCATCCTAACATTATATCTTCGCATGTTACGCACGGCGCGCCAGGAAAAAATAAATAGTTCTATAGTTCTATTATAGTTCCATGGGATATCCATCATAATTTTCATTAATAAAAAACTGTGCTCAGCAGGCCAGTAAGAACTTAGTTTCCTCGCCCATCAACAAATCACAGCCTTTCAGCTACGATAGTTATTTCCCTTCTTACAACTGTACTTTATGCATCCAACATTTTTTGCATCTTACGCAAAAAAAAAAAAAATGTAAAATGACAGTCTACATATACCTTTGTGATTTGCAAGTCTACATATACCTTTGTGAATCATTATCAACGTTCTTACTTTATAATACTAAGCGTCCGAACTTACGACTCGAGGAGTATTTGATACATAGCGGACTTTCAGGCACAAACCAGGCGTTCCTGTCATGCAGGAGTAAAGTTGACACAAACGATTAATTTCATCAGTTGCCCTCCTTTAGATCTTGTAATAGCAACACCCGGTGGCGTCTTGATGTTCTTTATTCCACTCCAGCCACCACGTGCACAGCTGCCAAACACCACGAGACAAAGGGAGACAGAACTTGGTATCAGAAAGCGTTTGATATGTATCTCGGCACAGTGATCCACTCGTCAGCCAGCCAGCCAGCCTCCCCCATTTGCGACACGCGCTCCCTTCCTCCTGCTCCTGGTCGTCTTCACCCCTTGCTGTGCTTGCGGGTTGCATGCTGCGTGCTGCCAGTGATGTTACTGCTAATTGCTTAAGTGTCTCTGCTCCCCACCCCTCGCTTAAAGTGCCATCCCCTAGAAAAAAAAATCTTCGGAAATTAAAAACTGTGCATTTCTCATTCTTCCCGAGGCGCAGCAATACAAGTCCTGTTACTGACATTTGTATCTACTCTTTCATATTTGTAATTAAGACTATATCAATGTCTCGCTCGCTTTCCAAGTCTCCTATTTGTATGGAGAGTTTCGAATAGTTACGCTCTTTTCTTCCTTATTATATTTTCTCAAGAAGCTCTCCATTTCAAAAATTATATTGTTTTTGTTTTTCACGGTCTTTCTCTTATTTTTATGGCTGCGTCCTCACGGTGTAGCTGTGTCTGTGGCTGGTGAGCACAAATCCACGGCCGATGATTTGAATCCAAGTCAAAACCTATCGTGGAGAGAGAGAGAGAGAGAGAGAGAGAGAGAGAGAGAGAGAGAGAGAGAGAGAGAGAGAGAGAGAGAGAGAGAGAGA
Organism: Scylla paramamosain; assembly: GCF_035594125.1. Lineage (NCBI taxonomy): Eukaryota > Metazoa > Arthropoda > Malacostraca > Decapoda > Portunidae > Scylla > Scylla paramamosain. Next base: position 6,405,715 of record NC_087171.1, on the reverse strand, counting down.
GATGGTAGTACATAACACATTTTTCCAGGGTAGAACAACAACTAAGCGACAACAGGCACGAGGAAAATAAAACTTCTTTTAAGAGCAAAGACCAGTGTTGGTGATAGAGGAGGATATGGAGCGAGGGAGAAGGGAGGGAGAGGGGGAAGAGAGGAAGGAGGGAGAGGGGAAGAGAGGAAGGGATGAAAGAAATTTTTGTAACGAGGAATGGAGGAGGGAGAGAGGTAGGGAAAGAATTCATGCCAAATGTAATGATGATAGCAACAACTGGCGCGTGGGAGAGTCTGTGGTTTGCTCCCCCACCACCACTCTCATTCACCCCTTCACATTCTCATATCCGTCAACCATGTCCACTTTGGCGTGACAGCGGAGGGTGTGGCGCTGGTATGGCAATGTAATCACGCGATGCCTTACTGTGGTGTGGTAATGGCGTGGCAGAATGGCATAGTGAAAAAAAAAAATGCTTGTTTTTATTTATTTTATTTTATTTGTTTTTGTTTTTGCCAAAAATAAATAAATAAATAAAATCAATATTTTGTTTGATTTATTTATTATAAGAGGCCAAATTATTTCTCTTACGCTTTAATACAGCAACTATAGCAGTTCCTTATGCCCTTCAAGCCTTTATGTAATAGAATTAGAACCATTCACACTACTGGAATACTAATACTTACAATGATACAACCAATCTTTACTTTGCTTACCATAATAGTTTAATGGAATACAAGTTATACAACGGGCATGCATGATGCACATAATGGTATATCTTTTCCCTAATCTAAGATATAAAAAGATTATGAAAAGAAAGTACAATAGTGTAAAGATTCACTGATGTAAATAATGTTATTTACTATGTATGTTGGAGAGTTGAGGTGTGGTATGGTACTGGTATTAGACTGGTACTGTACAGGTACTCTCAAGCTGCCTGCTTGGCTGCCTCTCGGTCAGTGTACTCTCCACAATGATTCAGTGGTCACCTGAGTCTTGTTGGGCAAGGATCATTTATATCTTTCTGTGTGGAAATATGAGCTGTGAGTAGGAAACAGAATATAAGCTACATCAGAAGCTATATCAGAATATAAGCTATATCAACAGAACTGAAAATACCAGGGAGAAGGAAGACAGCAGTTACAGCTCTATTCAAAGATGTAGAGGGTGAAATTTAAACATAGGTGACAGTGTTGCCATACAGTTGTGTGCTTAAGGTGCTTAGCTATGTAGCCTCAAGATCAGACGTTTGACCTTCCCTACCTCCTCTAACGTAATGTGGAGAATTTTATTTATTTATTTATTTATTTATTTATTTATTTATTTTATTTCTATTTTTTCATTGTTATTTTTTTTCTTAAATACTTAAAACCCCTTTTCAACATGCCTCAATCATGTTATACAGGGAAACTATCGGCTTTTACTCCATCCAAGACTGTCAGACTGTCTGACTGCAATGTCTTACCCAAAAATATAAGCTATTAGCATAGAAAATGATATGGGACATATCGATCTCTCTGTACAGTGAAAGCAGAAAACAATAAAAACTGAAAATAAATAAATAAATAAATAAATAAAACACGTTTTTTTTAAACGAATGAAAAAAAAATTTTTTTTTGCATCACTAGGATGGTGTAGTGTGTGTGTTATGGTATCAATACGTTAACGTGCTGGGTAGTGTGGGCGTGAATGATAGAGTATAAATGGGTATCAGCTTTGTGAACGGCTCTTAATGGCCTGGGGTGTTTATATGAATGAGTGCTGCCGCCACTGGATAGCATCGGAAATACTGTTGTGGTCATTATTAAAGCGGCTCTTTCCAGGTAAGGGTATAATCAGTGTTCCGCGGGGTTTAGGTTGTACACTAGTAATCACCTGCAAACCTGTAAGGAGTGTGTAACTTGGGGAAATGGTCACGGGGCATCGGGGAAGGTCGTGCGTGGGAGGAAAAGGCGAAGATGTTGCATGCGGTGATTTATTTTCGAGTCCTGGGCGGAATGGAATAATGTAGTGCAGCAGCCATCGGTAATGCGTGTTTTGCCAAAGTGGACGTTGCAGCGCTCCTGAATAGAGACGTTTCCCTCGTCATCACTCTTGTTCTTGTTCAGCTTTGGCAGGTAAATATTCCTGCCATCAGCAGTGGCGTCGCACTCACTGTCTTGTTTACGTATTTATGTTACTTTGCTGCCAAAATTCCGAGTACAAAAGCTTATATTCGTATCGTGAACATGTCGATCATTTAGTTATGTAATACATTTATTTAAATTATTTCATCATTTACATCATTAAGCTTTCAAAGCACTCGTGATTATGTTATGAGCAATTACGATTTTTTCAAACCAGTAAGGGGTTTGCTCTAAGGAACACCATTTAAATGGTGAGCAGTATGTTACTTATGAAAGCTTTGCCATGAGCCAGTTAAGGAAAACATTTCTCCGACACAGTGTTTAAGGATTCTTGGCTCACACGTGTTAACAGGCTTTATTATGGGAAATGCGATGTATATGTTTATGTAATGATGAGAATATCGATTTCTCTCTCTCTCCTCTCTCTCTCTCTCTCTCTCTCTCTCTCTCTCTCTCTCTCTCTCTCTCTCTCTCTCTCTCTCTCTCTCTCTCTCTCTCTCTCTCTCTCTCTCTCCTCTCTCTCTCTCTCTCTCTCTCTCTCTCCTCTCTCTCTCTCTCTCTCTCTCTCTTCTCTCTCACACACACACACACACACACACACACACACACACACACACGTCGAGCTATATTCGATGTTCCCTTATTAATTTCTCCTACTACACACCACTATTGTCTGTATTCTGCAACATTTAGACTTCTCATCTCGTCTTGTAACAGGTTGTATTGAAAATTGCTGGGATTTTTCATGCCTGTAGTAATACGTAGTTTGACAAGGATTTTGTACCACCAGTGAAAATATTCGACAGATAATCTGTGTGGCGTTTGAAAGTTGTCTTGAACAAAGTTTTAAGAACACAAGGCCCATATCAGAGAAATAATTCACGTCAGAAATTTAATACATATTGTTTAAAAGAAGGTTCACAGTCATGGCCAGCTTTTTTATCCTTTTGCTTGAGTCTCCCTCTCCAGGAAGACGAGACGACCAGATCCAGCCTTATCTGACTCCATCCCATTCACGGAGAAAGACGTCTTCATTTTAAGTGAGGATTTACTTACACAGCCTTCATCCTTCTCTCCCAATGTTTGTAGCCTTTTATCCCCGTTTCTTTACTTATGCAAAAGTTAGCTTGCGTCCTTAATCCTTCAGGTATTTCACTGGTAAACTGGAACACTATTCTGCCTTACTTAGATTTTCCACACATCCCTTTGACTTTAATATTTTGGAAAATACCTGCATTGTCTGTACCCTTTTCCTCTCCTAATTTGAGTCGTCAGTTTTGTCAGCGAGGTCAGATTTACTTGGTGTTCTTTATCTTCTTCATCTTCTTCTTATTATTATTGTTATCATTATTATTATTATTATTATTATTATTATTATTATTATTATTATTATTATTATTATGTTTTTTTTTTTTTTTTTGGCAGTCGTGTGTAGCGATCCTCTCTTATTTCCCTCTACCAGGCTCCTTTACAACACCCGCTGCCCCTCCTTACCTCGTATCATCTCACGTCCTTATCAATACAACACTTAGCAGCTCGATGGCCGCTCTCAGCGTCGTTCACCAGGCTCTTCTCAAACTCCTCCGCTCTTCCTGCGGGTCCTCACCTGCACTCCCCAGCCTCTCTCCCGTTCTACCCACCGCTCGCTCCCTCCACGAATACTCTTTTTCCCTAGCTTAGGATAAGCTCAGCAAGGCTGTATTTATCATTACTTGAATATTCTGAAAATTTTCTTTTTTTCACCAAGCAAGTCCCTATCCTTTCCTTTGTGCGTCTGAATGCTGTCGTTTTTGGCCTGATACTTCCCTATGACGGAATTCACAAACTGCCCTTAACATCATTTACAGGAAGATATTTCTTCCAATCTCCCCACCTGGCTGATTTACAATCAGCCACGACACACAAGTAGACAGGGATCGCTAGAGGTAGCCCAGAGGTAGCCAAGCTCCCTCTCGCTGCTTTTTTTTTTTTTTCCTCTCTCTCTCTCTCTCTCTCTCTCTCTCTCTCTCTCTCTCTCTCTCTCTCTCTCTCTCTCTCTCTCTCTCTCTCTCTCTCTCTCTCTCTCTCTCTTTCTCTCTCCATAATCGTACCCCGGAAGCGCTACCCGCGGTGACCAGATATTGCATGCATATACATATTATACAATTTTAGTATGAAGACCATGCCTTGGCATGACTTTTGGCTCTGGCTATTTTTTATGTCAATCCATACTTATCACATGCCACGGGGGCGCACTCTGTCAACGCGTTTAACGAAGGACTGAGGGATGATTTTAATGATGTTCCCATGGTTTATCATTATATGAGGTTAAAGTTGAGACTTCTCATACATTATGTATTGAAATATTATAAACATGAAAAGATGAACTTTGGTAGACTCAGATGACTTACAGGCTTCTTCCTGTTCTCATATAATTGCTTATAAGAAATTTCACTCGGAAACTTTTGAGAAACTTCTCCACAGGGGCAGTAACTCTTCCCTCCCGTAAAAGAAAACTGTGCCTTCCTGAGACGTGTGTGGATGCCGGTATTACAGCAGGCTTCTATCGCTCTAAGTCTTTACTGCTCCATCTTTATATATATGTTTTATATGCATATCTCCGGTTTTTCTCTGTATATTTATATGCATGTGTATTTGTCTATTTACTTTTATAGGGACATAAAAGTATATTCATGTACGCAATACCTACTTTTGTATTCGTATTATTTATTTATTTTTTTTTTTTGTTCGCATCGCCGGTGTTTAATATTGCTGATAGATATAATTCTTGAGTTGTCTTGCCAACACCAACTGTCTGCAACCCTCCACTTATCACCACCAATCTCTTATTATGCTCCACTCCAAACATTCAGTCGTCGTGCCTCAGTAGTGCATCACTGTAACTCTGGACACTTTTCTGGTCACTTTCTTAACTTGGTCACGATGATTAATATGTACCACCACCACCACCAAGCCTGTTACTGTCCACCGACACTATCTCCGCAACTCCGAAATGCACTGCAAGTGTTAATCAGCCATCAGCAGCAACCTACGCCCAATGTTTTCATTTCAGAATCAATATATGAGTAGTTTTCATTCCACATTAAGCTCCAATCCACCACGTGCACTGTGGTAAGTTATATTTGCATAATTGGGTCGTGGAACTTATCTGTACATTCACCGTGAACGATATGGTCTTCATCACAATGCTCAAATGGCAGTACACATTAATTTCATCAGGCTCATATCATTGCCACCACGCTTTTATGCACAGTAATGTTTCCTTGTTCCTCCCGCCGCTTTGTCGTGCCGTTTAATATTGTATCGCATCACGCTGCCTTCCATTCCCCCATGAATCCAACGCAGCGCCTCTCTTTCCCGCGCTACATGGCGACTTTTTAAGCATTTTTTCCCCCCTCTATAAGAAATCAAGCCTGTGCTGGAGAAGGGAGGACTGAATAGCCTGGCAGCGAGCCGGAAAAATGTGCCTCCTGCCAGTATTGAGGGCAGCTGCTGACTCCCGCGTCTATTAATGCTCGGCTTCCTCGTCCCTTCGTCCTCAGCGGTGCAGAAATCACCGGTTTTATTCCTGATGCAGCGTCGCACCAGAAGGTCAGCAAACCCTTCGCCACCCTCCGCTTGTCTGTAATGGACGCCACGTATTGAACACGTTTTTGCGCGCGAGTGTGTGTGTGTGTGTGTGTGTGTGTGTGTGTGTGTGTGTGTGTAGATTTAAGAATGCGTCCTCAAAGGAACAGAAAAAACGCGATTACACACACACACACACACACACACACACACACACACAGTACTATAAAAAAAATGTGACAGTTAATCGAAGTATGGTCAGATTGATATATAAAGCAAAATATTACTGTACATTCGTCCTTTTAGACACTTGTTAGAGCTTCTTCTGTAAGATGTCTTTTATAAAACGTGTTGAAAATTCCTCCTGAAGAATTAAAAAGAAAAGAAAAACTGTAAGGCTTCTTTTCAATGTCGAGTTTTGTCCCATTATTAGCTAGGGTGGTCTTCCTTCCTGCAGCTGATGCAATATATTTTGTTCTTCACTTCCATTCCCACACTTCGCTAAGTTAATTATATCTTTCTCTTTATCCTCAGACGGAGACTTTCTTTCATTCTCGTGTCTTTTCCCCGCACACCAGCAAGCTCCTCCTCCCCCTCTGCACTCGCCACAGCATCATCAAACATCTGACACCTTCCAACTTTTCATTTTCTTTTGCCGTTGATCAATCCCACACGATCTCTCTCTCTCTCTCTCTCTCTCTCTCTCTCTCTCTCTCTCTCTCTCTCTCTCTCTCTCTCTCTCTCTCTCTCTCTCTCTCTCTCTCTCTCTCTCTCTCATATATATGTTATCAAAAAGCCTTACAAGTACCTAAAGGTCCGTTGCTGTTAGCTTTCCTTTGCAATATACAATATCTTTTTTCGTATCTTTTTTCGAAGATAATTGAACTTGTAGTTTTGCACTAAAGCTAAGAAAAACATAAAGCAAATTCACATATTAATAGAATAAAGATGTCATGGAAATACACAGGATGGTTTCGGGCTTAGCCTTCGCCTCGCCCTTAGTCCTTTCAGTCAGTAACAGCTCAGACAGGATCCTGAAGCGACCTGAAGGTGGTTGCTAATGGGCGTTCTGTGATGCAGCGACCTTGTAACACGCCGAGGCCATACTCCAGATACTCCGGGTACTCCAGATGTACTCCTCAAAATTGTTATCATTCTAGGTGCTCTTTTTTTTAATGCTTAAGGCTCTCACACAAAGATCACATCATTTATTAGTTGGACTAAGCGTTTTTTTTTTTATGTAAAATAGTTAAAATTATATCTTATCATCAAAACGCTTAAAAAGACTTCAGTTACTTCCACTAAAGCTTGTCATAGGTAGAAGAGATAAACGCTGAAGCACTTTCATTATCTCTAAATGACAAGCTCACTGTCACTGCGCAAAATATCTTCTTGTCTTTCTTACATTATTTTATCACTTATCATCATTATTATAATTATTTTCGCTTTTGTCTAAGTTTACTGCAGAAATAGTAACAAAACCACACCAAGCTTGCATTAAAGTTACACCATCATCACTCGACATTGCTTTCGATGTGAGAAGTCTCTCGCATAACCTCTTGACGACTCGCCTCAGCTATGGGCTGATGAGGATTGCTATCTCTCTTAAAGCAAGGCTGATAACTTAATATTTTAGTTGACCTCTGATAATGTATCCATGACACAACAAACTCTCTCCATGTTTTACTTATAAGCTTTAACGAAATAGTTTCCTGAATAGTGAACAAGTATTATCAGGTTTGTTTACCTGCATTACCATGTCTATTTATCTCGACTATTGATTATGAATGTTCAGCAGCTGCATCCATTTATACACACACACACACACACACACACACACACACACACACACACACACACACACACACACACACACACACACACACACACACACACACACACACACACACACACACACACACACACACACACAAAGTTTAAGGTTATAATTTCCTTTAATTCACACACATTTGCTCACTGTTCCCAATTTCCAAAAGTAAAAGTTGCGACAAATTTATAAAACTTGTTAGACCATTGATTGCTGAGGTGCGTGGCGTGAGTGTGCTAGAAAGCAGTGGAGGGGTTGCATTGTTCTTTCATTGGAACTATTTGAAGAGGCGGGTAATTACGTGTCTCTTCCCCACTGATGATGTATAATTTTTGTTCAGTTATCACTAGAATAATGAAAACGTCATTAAAAAAAACCCTGTTAAAATCCACTACAGCATCTTGAAAATGGTCAAGATGAGGCGCCGAAATGTTTGTGAACACTGATCCCAGGCACCGTGAGGAGAGCGAGTGGTGGTGTAGCGATGTCAAAGTTTGTGGACTATGGATTTAAGAGGGATAGAGAAACATGAACATTTTCGTTATGATGTGAAGAGGAGAGACTGAAGAGTCGTAGTGCACCAATGTGGAGGAAGGGAAGCGTGGCGGTGCAAGGTGACCGAGGCAGAGCGGTGCTGTTGCTGGTATGCTGGCCAGAAATGTGGTAGTGCTTGTAGTGTTGAGTTCATTTGCACCTCCTGAGAAAAGTTTCAACTTCCAGATGTTAGAGTTTCGTGGCTGTATGTGCGCATGCATATACTGTGTGTGTGTGTGTGTGTGTGTGTGTGTGTGTGTGTATACACACACACACACACACACACACACACACACACACACATATATATATATATATATATATATATATATATATATATATATATATATATATATATATATATATATATATATATATATATATATATATATATATATATATATATATATATATATATATATATATACAGGTATAAATATAGATAGATGCATAGGTAACTTCTGAGGCCCAGGGTTTATGTAATTTACAATGGTGGGCATGATTGGGAATCAGGATCTGGCAGTCAGTGTCAGTCTAGGCTGCCCCAGGCACGTATGTTATTGCAGGCACCTTTGAAGCGCCATTTCATTCCCGGGGTGACGGAGGGCGCAATCGAGGCTAGAGGACGGGAGCCTTGTGTGGATGATTTCTTGCCGCAGGAGGTGAACTTTTCGCTCGCTGATCAGGTTGGCCTGTATCTGTCATGCTACATAGGTGGTAGGTAAGTAGATAGATTAGGGATGGAAAGATTGGTACATAGATATTCAAATATAAATAGATAAAGAATTTTTACTTCGTCTTTGTTTATTTCTTCCTTTTTCTTCACTTGTTCTAGGCCTGTATATTTATAGAGGCTTACTCGCAGTTTGCCAGCCTCCAGGATTTCTTTAGAGTAATGTTCTTGCAGAAATTCATGCAATCCCCCCTCCCATGAGCTCCAAGATACAGTCGCCATTGAATATAGGGATGATGTGAAGTAAGCGGTCATTCTTTGATCCTGCGATAGCCTGAAAATAACCAGGTTCCAGTAGGACTCGAACTCTAGTCACTGCGATCACGTCCAAGCGATGATCCCTCAGCCTCCGCCTCACAATGAAATAAATCAGTAATTGTGTGGGGGATGCTGGGAACACCTGCGCCACCTCCCGAGCTTTAGTATTGCTGTTTTTCGGTACACTGGTACAAGTTTTAAGGATAGGGAAGATCGATCCTAAATGTGTACTGACAAGAACCAATATTCGGTATTTCGGTTCAAACCTTGAGCAGCGGGAAAGGCCATTACCGTGGCCGTGATGAGGCTAGCCGGCCGTTGTTTTGTGCCGGAAAAGTCAGACTCATCACATTTTTACGAGGCCAGCTGCTGGAACCGCTGTAGGTCGGTAAAGACGAATGCTATACATCAGCACCAAAAACCTGTGTCCGTGGCGTGTGTTTAGTCTCAAAGTTAAGACACAGTGTGTTTAAGAGTTTAAAGTTTAACCGAGTCTCGTCGTCCACGCCCTGAGAGTTTTACTAGATGCACCGTGCTGCCGACACGAGTTGGACCGCATTCGACCCTAATTCTTAACCATGAAGAAATGGACTGAAGAACTTTAACAACGTTGATGGAGGCAGGGGGGGTCGGGGCCACACGCTGCCTGAATAACGTAATGAGTGATGCCGGCACGAAAATCATTTAAGCTGGTACCTGGCGTTTAACGAGAGGGAGTATAATTTAGCGTTGTGGTGTGAGGAAGCTGCTTCTTGTGTGTACTGTATTTGGGAGCAGACGCTGATTTTGTTGGTGATTTTGCAAATTCCATGGAGCTTTTTTTTCTCTCTCTCTCTTTCTCTCTCTCCTCCATTCATGGTCCGGAAAATTCGAGCAAAGAGACGTGGCTGGGATATATATTTTCTTGACCTGACTTTTTTTTCGAAATCCTCTCTTTTTTTGCGTTTCTTTCGCCATTCCCCTCCAGCACCTCTTGCACTCCACCCACAGAAGACGAAAGACTGAAGAGAGAGAGAGAGAGAGAGAGAGAGAGAGAGAGAGAGAGAGAGAGAGAGAGAGAGCTGCAGACACGAGGCTTCCCTGTGGTCGTGTGGAAGAGGAAGGGAGGAGATGCGGCGGGTACTGCGCATCGCGTTATTGGGGCTGCATTTAATGAGCGTGATAATTTCTCTGCGGGGGCCGCTTCACACTCGACGAGTAGTGGAATACTAATGGAAGGTAGTGCGGAGGAGTGTGTGCTGGCTTGCCTGGCACTGAAGGGAAGCATCGTAATCAGCATACGCAGAATACCATGTTACTTCCCAGTTCACATAACGGCTGCCTCAGCAATGAGAAATTGGAATATGCTTACCTCCAGCTTTGAAGGAAAAATGCTGTATGTTTTTTTTTGTTTTTTTTTCCTTCATTGCAGAATTAGGAGACCCCACGTCGCTGTGTTTGTATCGATGTGGTGGTGGTGGAGGTGGCGGTGGTGGTGGTCGGGGTATGGGTGGTGGTGGTCGGGGTAGGGGTGGTGGTGTACAGCGTCCCGCAATCCCATACTGCTGAGTAATTTTATCAGCGGTGTGTTCAGTTGTGTGACAGACATAGTTACTGATATGAAATAAGAAAATTTGTTGGTTTGGCCTCAAATAGATGTGCAGACAGCAGAGACTGTGTGGAGAACAAATGAGGAAAGCCTTGGTTTCCGCAGCGGAATCGTAAAGGTTGATGATAATGATGGTGATGAGGAAGATGATGATGTTGAGAATGATAATATGAGTAAACATGGAGTAGTGCTAATATGAAAAAAGCTCAAAAATCCCTTAATTACTCACATTATTTTCACTAATTTCAAGCCACTATGTGTGTTTGTGTGTGTGTGTATGTGTGTTTGTGTTTGTGTGTGTGTGTGTGTGTGTGTGTGTGTGTGTGTGTGTGTGTGTGTGTTTGTGTGTGTGGACGCATGGTGGGGACGAGACTGGTACCCTTGGCCAGGAGGGGGCGGGCAGCAAGGGTCCAGGGCGTCCTGACGTAATGTGGCGGGCAAGTTTTCGCTGTTCGAAGTTAGTATTGGTTTACAATCTAAAGTTTGGGGCAGTGGCAAGTTGTGAGAGGTTTGGCAAGTTTTGGCTCGAGGGTGACGGTGGGTGAGGAAGGGAAGTAAAGAGGAGGGAGTCGCAGGAAAAGGTGAGTGGCGAGGCGGAGCGGCGGCGCGATAATTAAAGGGAAGATGAGAGACGCACCTGCAACAAGATAAAATTTTAGTGCCCCATTTCAAATAAGTATAAGGATAAAAGGTTGTAGGAATTCTTAACATTGCTAGATGCGTCACGTGTGCTTTCGTCTCGCTCTGAGTGTCAAGATTATTGTTCTTTTGTTATTGTGGTTGTTGTTGCTGTGTATTTCTTTATTATTATTATTATTATTATTATTATTATTATTATTATTATTATTGTTGTTGTTGTTGTTACCAATGCTAGAAATAATAATGATGATAATAATAATAAGAAGTAATAATAATAATAATAATAATAATAATAATAATAATAAGAAGAAGAAGAAGAAGAAGAAGAAGAAGAAGAAGGAAAAAAAAAAAAAAAGTTTTATCAAATCAAGTGAAAATTGTCCGTCCCTCATGCGCAAGTGTATTATTATTATTATTAGTAGTAGTGGTGGTAGTAGTAGTAGTAGTCGTCGTCGTCATCGTCGTTGTTGTTGTTGCTGTTGCTGTTGTACGTGGTAGCATTTTATTATCATTATTATTATTATTATTATTATTATTATTATTATTATTATTATTATTATTATTATTATTATTATTTCATTTTCCTGGAGCTGGTGCTGGTGCTGGTGCTCTCAGGCAAGTCAATTCAGCCCATCAATCAGGCCAAGTCAATGAGCGGACTGAATAATCACCACAAGTTATCCAGCACTTCTTCTCTTTCATTATCCCTGATGTGACGTTCTCGAAGTCATTTCAAAGTTCCCAGATCCAACTGAAGGTCCGTATCATGGTGATCTGATTTGTTTTACCTTCACTATATTCTTAACCTACCTCAATTTTGTTATTACTATCACTATTTTAACCTACCATTTTAGTTGCTTTGAACATTTTGTAGCGGCGTCATATCACCGAGATGTTGCAATGGCTTCCCTTTTAGAAGCAATCAGTTAATCAATATTTATCCTCGTGTTGCAGCTCCCAGCCATAGTCCTCACCTCAGTTCTTCTCGCCACCCCAGTAGTCTCCAGGCTCTGTATAATATCTTACTTTTTCTTCTTTCGCTCTCTAGGGATCAACGCCGCGAAAGCTGAAATGAAATTGCCCTTGAATCTGCGTACGTTGTCCAATACGCATCCAGTCTTGCTCTTGCACTTGTTACTGGCAGAGCAAGAGGGAGGGAGAGTATTCTGGCGAGGTAAATCATCACTGCTGTACATTTTTTTTTTCTCTTTGTGTTTGCATCGTCTTTATAGAATGTAATTGTAATCTTGTTGTCTGGATTTTTCTTTTGGAAGAGGAACCGATTTGTTTTTTATTATATTAATTATATTTTAATTTCGTGATGCTCAAGTGATTTAATTTTCATTCTCTCTCTCTCTCTCTCTCTCTCTCTCTCTCTCTCTCTCTCTCTCTCTCTCTCTCTCTCTCTCTCTCTCTCTCTCTCTCTCTCTCTCTCTCTCTCTCTCTCTCTCTCTCTCTCTCTCCCTCTCTCTCTCTCCACTTAGTAAAGTATAATAACAAACTTTCCGAATGTATTAGATATCTAACGACGCAAAGTAATTTTTATATTTTTCTGTTTGGAGTACCCTGCAGAATGATTATCATTTATCTCTTCAAACTAAAGCAATCTTTTCATTCGGTAGGCCAGTTCGTTCTTAGCTATCTTTATTTACAAGGTATTTCTAGTCTTTTTACATCATTTTTTTTTTTGTTTGTATTTGTTTTCTTTTATTGTGCTTTAAATTTTCTCCCATATATCATGTTTATCCTTTTTAAGGCTATATGAGCTAAAAGTCTCTTTGTCCCTTCTGAGGGGCAGACACGTCGTTTTATATATTCGTGTCAGTATCTTTAAATATCTTATCTATGTGCCTCTATCCGTCACTCTTTCTGCTTTTTTTCTTTTATTTACTACCTAAAAATTTAGCCTTTGCCATTACTTCTTTATTCCTTTTATTGCGAAACACTACAATAGTTCGCCTGCCTTCCTCTGTTTTCCTCCTGCATTAAATTTGCGTTCATTCAACACGGGGAGCATCAGCAGTGACACACATACACACACACACACACACACACACACACACACACACACACACACACACACACACACACACACACACACACACACGAACACACACGAACACACACATACACACACACACACACACACACACACACACACACACACACACACACACACACACACAAAGGGAATGAGAGAGAGAGAGAGAGAGAGAGAGAGAGAGAGAGAGAGAGAGAGAGAGAGAGAGAGAGAGAGAGAGACGGAGGCGGGGGAGGTAGTGTACATAAATAGGTATTTTCTTTCGCGAATAGTAATATACGTGGCTAGTTTTCAATACTTAGATTGTAAACAAAAATTATAAACAAAAAAGTCAATTTTGTGTCTTCGAGACTTGGGGGGAGCTTATGCAGAGTTATCGGAAGAAAATTTTTGAGTAGGGAACAAACTTGTTAAAAACCTTCCACAGGGATTAAAAAGATAAATGTATTAAGTGTAGGCTGCGTTGAATTTAGAAATGACAGTGAGCTGAGAGATACATTTACAGACTGGTAGGTAATGGTGAGATTTGAGTCAAGGGAGATGGAATGAGACGGTGAGATGATATAAAACTCCCCATAGTAACACACGCAAATAGGTAGTGGAGGTTAGGAGGCCCTTAGTGTGGCAGCGGAGGTGGCGATGGTATTGGTAATGATGGGAATTTAAAATAACTCTCGAGGAAAAGCACATAGGTTGATGGAGAAACCAAGTGTTGGGCACAAAATGCAGTGCGGCACGAGAGTGGAGATAGCGACTGAATCTGTTGCAGGCTGGACACTAAAGCCTGCCGCGGGAGTTAGTGCTAACTACCACCAAGAGGAATGTTACATATGTAAATTAAGTAAAGTTTGGGGGCATACGCTGAGCTGCGCTTTGCCACGACTTTCATCTCCGTCTCATTAAACCCCAAGCTTGTGGTAGTAAAGAGCCCCGCCCGTGACACACAGCCAACCTGGTTAACTTAATTTACCTGTACCCAGTTTGCTCCATATACGCCTCCACTGACCACCACGCGACGGCTGCACCTCCTACCCCTCACGCCCCGCGACCAATGCACTTCCACCCACCCGCCCGCCCTAGAGCAGAGCTTTTTTTTTTTTTTTTATGCAGGAAGGACACTGGCCAAGGGCAACAAAAATCTAATAAAAAAAAATGCCCACTGAAATGCCAGTCCCATAAAAGGGTCAAAGCAGTGGTCAAAAATTGATGGATAAGTGTCTTGAAACCTCCCTCTTGAAGGAATTCAAGTCATAGGAAGGTGGAAATACAGATGCAGGCAGGGAGTTCCAGAGTTTACCAAAGAAAGGGATGAATGATTGAGAATACTGGTTAACTCTTGCGTTAGAGAGGTGAACAGAATAGGGGTAAGAGAAAGAAGAAAGTCTTGTGCAGCGAGGCCGCGGAAGGAGGGGAGGCATGCAGTTAGCAAGATCAGAAGAGCAGTTAGCATGAAAATAGCGGTAGAAGACAGCTAGAGATGCAACATTGCGGCGGTGAGAGAGAGGCTGAAGACAGTCAGTTAGAGGAGAGGAGTTGATGAGACGAAAAGCTTTTGATTCCACCCTGTCTAGAAGACCAGTATGAGTGGAACCCCCCCAGACATGTGAAGCATACTCCATACATGGACGGATAAGGCCCTTGTATAGAGTTAGCAGCTGGGGGGGTGACAAAAACTGGCGGAGACGTCTCAGAACACCTAACTTCATAGAAGCTGTTTTAGCTAGAGATGAGATGTGAAGTTTCCAGTTCAGATTATAAGTAAAGGACAGACCGAGGATGTTCAGTGTAAAAGAAGGGGACAGTTGAGTGTCATTGAAGAAGAGGGGATAGTTGTCTGGAAGGTTGTGTCGAGTTGATAGATGGAGGAATTGAGTTTTTGAGGCATTGAACAACACCAAGTTTGCTCTGCCCCAATCAGAAATTTTAGAAAGATCAGAAGTCAGGCGTTCTGTGGCTTCCCTGCGTGATATATTTACCTCCTGAAGGGTTGGACGTCTATGAAAAGACGTGGAAAAGTGCAGGGTGGTATCATCAGCGTAGGAGTGGATAGGACAAGAAGTTTGGTTTAGAAGATCATTAATGAATAATAGAAAGAGAGTGGGTGACAGGACAGAACCCTGAGGAACACCACTGTTAATAGATTTAGGAGAAGAACATTGACCGTCTACCACAGCAGCAATAGAACGGTCAGAAAGGAAACTTGAGATGAAGTTACAGAGAGAAGGATAGAAGCCGTAGGAGGGTAGTTTGGAAATCAAAGGTTTGTGCCAGACTCTATCAAAAGCTTTTGATATGTCCAAGGCAACAGCAAAAGTTTCACCAAAATCTCTAAAAGAAGATGACCAAGACTCAGTAAGGAAAGCCAGATGATCACCAGTAGAGTGGCCTTGACGGAACCCATACTGGCGATCAGATAGAAGGTTCTGAAGTGATAGATGTTTAAGAATCTTCCTGTTGAGGATAGATTCAAAAACTTTAGATAGGCAGGAAATTAAAGCAATAGGACGGTAGTTTGAGGGATTAGAACGGTCACCCTTTTTAGGAACAGGTTGAATGTAGGCAAACTTCCAGCAAGAAGGAAAGGTAGATGTTGACAGACAGAGCTGAAAGAGTTTGACTAGGCAAGGTGCAAGCACGGAGGCACAGTTTCGGAGAAGAATAGGAGGGACCCCATCAGGTCCATAAGCTTTCCGAGGGTTTAGGCCAACGAGGGCATGGAAAACATCATTGCGAAGAATTTTAATAGGTGGCATGAAGTAGTCAGAGGGTGGAGGAGAGGGAGGAACAAGCCCAGAATCGTCCAAGGTAGAGTTTTTAGCAAAGGTTTGAGCAAAGAGTTCAGCTTTAGAAATAGATGTGATAGCAGTGGTGCCATCTGGTTGAAATAGAGGAGGGAAAGAAGAAGAAGCAAAGTTATTGGAGATATTTTTGGCTAGATGCCAGAAATCACGAGGGTCTGGAGTCTGGCTGGAGTCTGGAGTTAGATCTTGAAAGGTTTTGACATTTTCTATTAATGAAGGAGTTTTTGGCTAGTTGGAGAACAAACTTGGCATGGTTCCGTGCAGAAATATAAAGTGCATGAGATTCTGGTGATGGAACGCTTAAGTACCTTTTGTGGGCCACCTCTCTATCATGTATAGCACGAGAACAAGCTGTGTTAAACCAAGGTTTAGAAGGTTTAGGACGAGAAAAAGAGTGAGGAATGTACGCCTCCATGCCAGACACTATCACCTCTGTTATGCGCTCAGCACACAAAGACGGGTCTCTGACACGGAAGCAGTAGTCATTCCAAGGAAAATCAGCAAAATACATCCTCAGGTCCCCCCAACTAGCAGAGGCAAAACGCCAGAGGTACCTTCGCTTAGGGGGACCCTGAGGAGGGATTGGAGTGATAGGACAAGATAAAGATATGAGATTGTGATCGGAGGAGCCCAACTGAATAGAAAGGGTGACAGCATAAGCAGAAGGATTAGAGGTCAGGAAAAGGTCAAGAATGTTGGGCGTATCTCCAAGACGGTCAGGAATACGAATAGGGTGTTGCACCAATTGCTCTAGGTCATGGAGGATAGCAAAGTTGTAGGCTAGTTCACCAGGATGGTCAGTGAAGGGAGAGGAAAGCCAAAGCTGGTGGTGAACATTGAAGTCTCCAAGAATGGAGATCTCTGTAAAAGGGAAGAGGGTCAGAATGTGCTCCACTCTGGAAGTTAAGTAGTCAAAGAATTTCTTATAGTCAGAGGAGTTAGGTGAGAGGTATACAGCACAGATAAATTTAGTATGAGAGTGACTCTGTAGTCGTAGCCAGATGGTGGAAAACTCTGAAGATTCAAGAGCGTGGGCACAAGAGCAAGTTAAGTCATTGCGCACATAAACGCAGCATCCAGCTTTGGATCGAAAATGAGGATAGAGAAAGTAGGAGGGAACAGAAAAGGGGCTACTGTCAGTTGCCTCAGACACCTGAGTTTCAGTGAGGAAGAGAAGATGAGGTTTAGAAGAGGAGAGGTGGTGTATCTACAGATTGAAAATTAGATCTTAGACCGCGAATGTTGCAGAAGTTAATGAAGAAGAAGTTGAGGGGGGTGTCAAGACACTTGGGGTCGTCGACAGAAAGGCAGTCTGACCTGGGGACATTTATGGTCCCCTCCCCAGATGGGGACTCCGTGGCTGGTGTAGGAGTCGCCATGATGATTTTAAAATTTTTGAGTGAAGGGTGTGTGTGTTATTAGGTGCTTGTAGTTTTGTGTGGAGGAAGAGAGTTGTCTTTAGAGGGCAGGCTGTGACTGCCCTCTAAAGACACAGCTGGTCACAGCTGGGTTTAATAATAAGTTCACAGCACCCACTGAACAGTGCTTTAGACCTCACTGGGAGTAATTATCGTTTCGGCAGGTGTCTACTGCCTCCGCGATTCACAGTTCACCAGGACAGCACGGCGGTGATGCTACGTGCGTACATCTCTTATGTATTTCATTGTTGGATTCTTGTACGATTCACATCTTTTTTTTGTATGCTGTAGTGAAAAGCTTAAAAAAAAAAAAGGGCAATGGCCCTGTGCAAAATGTATCTTTGGTTTCGTAATAAATAGCTTAGCTGTGTAGTCTTGATGTCACAATTGTTTACCTTTATTGTGTATTATTGATGAATGTTTTGCTGTTATTTGGAATTAATCATGCAGGTTACTAACTTGATTGCTTTAAATGAATTGTGTATTTAGGTTAATGTACTAGTATTCTAAGCAATAAAGTGATAAAATTTTCTTTCAGAACTTGCCACTCGTTCCATCTCGACGAGCTTGGTAAGTACGTATTGAAATGCATAGTTAGTAATCATGTTCTCTTCAAACTCATCACAACAGTTTGATGTAAAACCAGGGCTGCTTTCCCCGCCGCCTTCTTCCCATCTCTAGAATATTACTCGTAAAGGTCTAATTACATTGCACGTCAAACATTCTTTTCTCTTAAAAAAAATAAAAAAAACAACATACGTGTTCAGGTTATGTAATCCTCAAGATGTCTCAACATAACATCTCACTGAACATCGTTTTGTAGCTCCTCATCGCAAAACTGGCACTAGTTGTCTTGGTGTTCTTGAGAGATATGTTTGCTTTTCCTTTAGTGCCTGAATTTGACGATCACGTGTGGCGCCAAAGAGGTTATGGAGAAGAAAATACCATTCACTAATGTTCATGATGCCGGTACTGTAATTGATCAGTCGCTTTTTTTGGTTAAGCCTTTTTTTCGGTGTTGCTTCTTTTTTTATGTTGGCTTTATGGCGTAAGCTCTCTGGTATAAGATTTTTTTAGGCTTTTTTTTTTTCTAACAGGCTTTATGTTGTAGATCTTGTAGTATACGATAATATGGTCAGAAAATTTAAGATGTAGATTTTTTTATGCAAACTTCTCTCAAATCGCACTTTTTTTTTTCATATTAAAAACTAATATTTATGCGATGTCTTCAAAGATCAGCACTTCGGTTTAGCTTCCCACTCTTTTGTTCGTTTGATAGTCTGCTGATTTTTGTTGCCACTTTCGCCACACCAGAGGAATGCTTCTCGTAAGATTGTGGTTTGCTGGTCAGTTTGAAAAAAACAGTTTCATTAGTTTTTTTTTTTTTTTCCGCCGAGCGGAGAGAGGGGATTCTAATTTCGTTACCGCACATTTGTACAGCCCACCATTCCGCCTGCCCCCTGGAGGGTACAACGGTGATTTGGCCAGGAGCACCTCTTGGTGTCCATCGCATATAAAAATTGCAATTTCCGTCTTGGAAACACCTCCTTTAAGTTAACTTTCAACGGCACATCTTTATTTTATGACATTTCTTCGTCAGATCCACAGTTTTACCATATTTTGCATATTTCGATTTATCGGCATGTGAGCGAAGGTTTCTGCCTCAAATCGCGACACTATCTCCTCGTCACTACAGCTCAAGCTCAAGCGCGCAAAATGTGTGAATTATTTGCCATAACTCACTTCATATACGGAATAGACAGTTTTGATTGACACCATCAAACTCAGCAATGACTGTAGAATCAAGATGTATTGTAAAAATTTGACGAAACAAAAAAGAAAATGGTATTACGACGAGTTGAACTGTGAAGATGTTAAAGAAAATGTTTATGACATGTTTTACTTATGGTCGCTATTTTCGACAGTTAATCATTGAATGCTGAAATATATTACTGCATCAAGTAGGAAAAATTCTTGTGAACACGATAGTGTGATCAGAATGCAGATAAAGCTCCACATATTAAAAACAAAGTCATTGATAGCAACATGTCACTCGCCGCAACTATCACGGCAGCGCGACACTTGGCGTGGCGTGTGCAGGCGGGCTCCGTATGACCAGGTCTGCGAGGCGTCTTAAAATCAGGTCGTTTAAGTTGCATCGTAGCTTAAAGCACCTTTTTTTTTTTTTTTTTTTTTTTGCATTAACTTACATGTGCAATTTTGCCTATAATATCACATGAGTTGCTTTTTAAGCAGCATTCATAAGTATTTTAAGCAACATGCGGAACGTGTCTCGCAGCCCAACATCCATGTCAAATCTGTAGCATGATTAATTGAATTTCACCATCCAGATGTAGTTCGGCTTTCGTCAATGAGTTCAGAAGCATCAAAACGCTGTCTGGGTTGTTGCACCATTGTTAACCACTGTTGGTGGTGGTCACAGTTAGGACTGTGACTGATGTGTAACATCACACCACAACACAATATGGAAAAAGAAAATAAAAGTGCAAGATATCGGGCGAGTCTTACAACCAGTTCCACAGTGCCTTTGTGAGCCACCTAACCAAAACGCTTCCCAGGTTGGTTAGTGCTGGAAGTTTTTTTTTACATCGTCAGCCACAATTCTTCCTTGATAACTATATGCTTCCAGTGGCCACTGTGTATGGCAGCTGCACCTAAGCACGAATATGAGTCTGAGTAAAGAGGGATGATGAGAGCTGTTAGTCATTATTTATATCAATTGTCACTTAACACATTTCATCTTTGTACATGTAATTTTTTCACGATTTCGACAAGGTGCGTAAGCATTTTACTTTAATTGATTAAAGTAATGAATAGAAGACTGTTCGTAACTTTCCTGGAAGAGTTAAGAGGCGAAGACGTCTCAGCACCAGCTCAGCTCTACCCTATGTGACTAGGGGGCTATACATCACACACACATTAGAACAAGGCGTGGCGCTGGACAGAGGTGGACACCCCTACATAAAGGCGGCCGCTCAACACTACACGACGATAGCGACCACTCCAGAAGTTCACCGCTCTAGCGAGACTTGTGCATCTCTCACCCTCACCTTATTTTAGTCAAACTCCCTTGGTCTTCTTCTCCATTCATATAGTTATATAATGAGGCATGCTTAGGCAAGGTGAAAGCTGGTGCCTTGCTTGGGGTAACTTTGTGCTCACCAAGCACCGATTGAGGCGCGTATGTTTTTTGTCATGTGGGACGAGAAAAGTTGGAATGACAACAGTAGAAGAAAGTAGTGAAGCAACAGAAATATAGGAGATAATAGTTCGGCGGTTGGTCCGTCTTGCTTCTTGAATTACATGTTTTCTGTGTGCAGTAATTTTTGTAGCGCTTTCTCTCCAAGTTTATATATATATATATATATATATATATATATATATATATATATATATATATATATATATATATATATATATATATATATATATATATATATATTATTTTATGAGTTTTATACGTATTTATATTTGCTTACATACAGCGGCAGAGTCACAACTAGCCTAATGACGAGACTGCCCGAGGGAAGAGAGGCCTGTAATGAGAGCAACAAGTATTATGACAAACAGCACCGTAATGTACTCGCCTCAGCTTTGCCATAACAAACTAGTCGTACATGGTTTATGTTATTGTTTATTTTATTGTATTATTTTATTCTGTTATTGTTTCGAGTTAATCACGAGAGAGGTCTAATAATATAAATTGGTTTAAGTTCGTACCATACACAAACGATTCACTGTGCATGTTTAGTTGATATGTCAGTTTATCAAATGTGCCAAATGTAACATAACAAGAAAAGAAATCAAAGTTAGCAAAGATTTTTAAAAGATTATGATGCAACAGTCCAAGGCGAGTGAGGCAGATAGGTATTGCACTGGCTTATGTACCTACATTTTTTTTTTTTTTTATGCAGGAAGGACACCGGCCAAGGGCAACAAAAATCTAATAAAAAAAAAAAAGCCCACTGAGATGCCTGTCCCGAATAGGGTCCGAAGCGGTGGTCAAAAATTGAAGGATAAGGTTCTTGAAACATCCCTCTTGAAGGAGTTCAAGTTATAGGAAGCTGGAAATACAGAACCAGGAAGGGAGTTCCAGAGTTTACCAGAGATAGGGATGAATGATTGGGAATACTGGTTAACTCTTGCATTAGAGAGGTGGACAGAATAGGGGTGAGAGAAAGAAGAAAGTCTTGTGCAGCGAGGCCGCGGGAGGAGGGGAGGCATGTAGCTAGCGAGATCAGAAGAGCAGTTAGCATGAAAATAGTGGTAGAAGATAGCAAGATATGCAACATTGCGGCGATGAGAAAGAGGCTGAAGCCAGTCAGTTAGAGAGACGTAAAGATTTTGGTTCCACACTATCTAAAAGAGCGGTATGAGTGGAACCCCCCCTCCCCAGACATGTGAAGCATACTCCATACATGGACGGATAAGGCCCTTGTACAGAGTTAACAGCTGGGAGGATGAGAAAAACTGGCGGAGACGTCTCAGAACGTCTAACTTAATAAAAGCTGTTTTAGCTAGAGATGAGATGTGAAATTTCCAGTTTAGATTATAAGTAAAGGATAGACCGAGGATGTTCATTGTAGAATTAATTACGTTATGAGAGAGAAATGCAGAACATTATTTTTTCTATCATTCTCATAACCCGCCGTGTTGTTTATCCCCGAGGCACCGCGTAAAGAGACACTGAGGTTTTAGTTTTGATCTTGTTGTATCACCTATTGCTTACTCATTCTTCAAGCCTCATGAAATTTTTTACTCCGTCCCCCAAATCTGCTGCGCCTTAAATCAATCAACCGTATCCCATTACACTGCTCCGGTCGGGCATCATACACCTACATTTATTCACAGGCACTTACCACCAAACACGACCTGCCCTGCTCTCCGCCACGGTGTGTACTCCCCTCTCCTGTTGTGTTGTTTTACTGTCCCTAAGTGTCTCCCACCACGGCTAAGTGCTTCCGGGTTTTACCAAAAGTTGCTTAATTGCTGGGAGGTCAGGGATCGTCTATGCCAGCGTCTGGCGACGACGTGACCGCAGCAGTAACCCTTTATAGGTCTGCGGCTGATACTTACACATCCCCCGCTGCTTGGAGTAAAAGAGGGAAGAAACAGCTATTAAAAACTAGTAAAATTATTTTCAAAAGTCTCGCCACCTGAAATATGCTGTACTCACACCAACATTTTCGCTTAAGTATAAAACTTTTATTTATAATGTTTTTACATCTGTAGTGTGTGTGTGTGTGTGTGTGTGTGTAGTACTCGTAGTTATTTACTAAAACGTAATTTTACGGAGTCTGAGCTACACTCGAGTTTTCGTGTCCTCATGTGCAAAAGCTTTGAATTCATGGGCGTTCTTTGCTCATGCAGTGTCACCTCTGTTCTGCCCCCGCTCCTTTGCAAGTATCAGTGCTTTGGTTTTGAAAGGTAAATTTCTGCACGTACCCGCGCGCGCGCGCACACACACACACACACACACACACACACACACACACACACACACACACACACACACACACACACACACACACACACACACACACACACACTACAGATGTAAAAATCATTAGAAATAAAAGTTTTATACTTAAGTGAAAATGTTGGTGTGAGTAAAGTATACTTCAGGTGCCGAGACTTTTCCCTTGCTGGTCCCTTGCCTTATTGTTTGCTGGTCTGCTTGATAGAGTGCTCTCCATTCTCGTATTTCAGTTTTCCTCGTGTTATAATAATGAGCAAGATAATATTAGGTGTACGCCATCATGCTCACTGTGGACACTTTAAGGACACCCTCGTGTGGGAATGTGACCTTCTAACCCAAGCTACTTTCATAGTCACATCAGACGGAAAACATGGAGGATGCCGTTAATCAATTGGTGATATACGACGAATTGATCATTAGACAAGACTGGAGAGCAGGTCACCGAGAGAGAAGAAGAGAGAGAAAAAAAAACTCTGTTAATCTCAGAGTCATCGCTGTGTGTTTTTCGTTGTAATTTTCCAATCCACTCTCATTTCAATCATGGTTCGATTCCCAGCCCCGCGCCTCAGTCAGGATGTAGCTCACGTGGGTCGCTGGAGCGTTGCGGCCCGCGGCCGCCTTTACTTTCACCTCAAGAGCAGTAAGCAACACAAGGAAGTGCCCGTTACATTTCCTGTGCGTTCCGTCACCACCCACAGTAATCGTATGTGTTGAGGCCTTGTCCCTAAGAGGAATAAAACCTTGTCCACCCACCGACCTGTTGAGTGTGGGAAACATGCAGGTGATATTATGCCGGGCGGGGTGTAAGGGTGGAGCACCAGATGGAGGGAGGGAGGCGGTGTGGATCGGCCGAGTGACTGGTGCTAAGCGGTCTCCTCCCTCTCATGCTGGACTGGCCCAACACGCAGCTTTAACTGATCGATGAGATATGTTTGCTGAATTAAATATCGTAACGTGTTGCCTTTGATAAATACTCGTCAGTGGCGTATGAACAGCGTCCTGAAAAGTTTGCTCACCCTAAAGAGGATATGGTAACACCCATACCTTAAAAAAAAAAAAAAAATATATATATATATATATATATATATATATATATATATATATATATATATATATATATATATATATATATATATATATATATATATATATATATATATATATATATATATATATATATATATATAGATGTATAGGTAGATAGATATAAATATAGATACGTAGATAGATATAGACAGACAGATAAATAGCTCGTGTGTGCGTGGGTGCAGAGAGAGAGAGAGAGAGAGAGAGAGAGAGAGAGAGAGAGAGAGAGAGAGAGATGGTACAGCTGGTTTGGGCACTAATAGGGATGTAATGTTGAGGTTATACTTGAGCTGCAGCAAACCATTATCGTGGGTCTTACGATCGAATATCTGCTTGGAGGTCAGTTTTTTTTTTTTTTCCCACTTGGTGTATACTTTTGTGTAATTTGACGTTGTTCATGCTACAGGCATGTGATGGAACCTTTATGCAGTGACGCAATGACACGATTATGTCCATCACAAACCTGTATTGTAAGTCGTGAATGAAATTGAGATTTTTAAAAATTTTTATTGAGATACGATTTAACAAAAAAAATAAGTATTCTACCACAAATAAGATTAAAAAGAGACATTTCAACACCAGAATTTGTCCCTCTTCCCACACTTGAACCAGCTTTTATTTCGAGGAAACAGGTCCCGACTAGCCTGTCCTGATCCCCTGCCGTGGATGGGGCTGCGTCTTAAGGGTCGTTGAGGTCCTTGTTAGAGTCGAGGTCTCCTTAAAGGTAATGGGAGCGAGAGAGGAACGGTGTGGAAGGTGCCCCGTGATACCATCTACGAGAGCTGCCGTGTCTGCATACGCTAATATCATTCTAGCAGGAAGGGCACTTCTTTTGCATATGCAGCTGCCATTCCGCTAAGTAGTGCTGTAGCAGCAGCAGGTATCCAGTGTTTTAAAGCGGATGGTGCGACAGAGAGTACGGATCGACGACTATCAAGAATTCTCCATCACAGAAACTCGCCGGCAGTGGCTGCTTCTGCTCTCACCGCCATTCCTATTTGGCGCACGGGGAGGAAATAACGCGGACATCGATTTAGGAATTGATATTTGCTGCGTATGATTTATAATGGAAAACACACACACACACACACACACACACACACACACACACACAGTGATAAAGCAACAGATTAGCCTGGGTTTTTGTCAATGAACTGATAAATAGAGAATGGATGAGGCATCATTTACTCGCCATACAAAAACATGCTTGCCAGTTTTCAATGACTTGCCATTCACACACACCGGGCCGTCCTGCTAATTTAGACCTTCCATTGTGATAAAAGTTAGTATTGTTTTCATTGTTACTGTTGTTTTTGTTGACTTTGTTGCTTACTGTATAATATTCTGATTGTTACTGCTTTTGTTATGGTTGTTGTTGTTTTTGTGAAAAAAAATCATAATCTTGATTATTTTACAAGTCTCGGATTACTTTTCCCAGTGAAGCATTTTTACACTTGGGAATCAGATTTTTTAAAGTTTCCCCTTTTTTATCTCACTGCAACATCAGCATTCTTTCGTTTCTTTCATTCAGTCTCAACTTTTTCTAAACTCTCTTTCTTTGTTCCCATTCCTGTTTCCATCATGGCCGCCTTCTTTGTGAAGGTTTCCCGTGCCCAGCTGAAGAGGCCACTAAAATGCTACTTCCGCCTGGCGGGCCTCACTCTTTAGCAGGCGAGACATTTGCAACGAGAATATGGCAGAGGCAAAGGGGGAAGGGGACGCGAAGACGGGAATAGATGGATAAATTTGCAGAGAGAGAGAGAGAGAGAGAGAGAGAGAGAGAGAGAGAGAGAGAGAGAGAGAGAGAGACGGGGGGGGGGGATTGATACACATTTGGTTTTGTTGTTTAGCGCATTTTTGCATTTTAGATATTGCCGTAAACCCTGGTCCAATAATCCAAAGCTTTAGTTGGATCAGAGAGAGAGAGAGAGAGAGAGAGAGAGAATCTTCCGGCTGCCTCATCTCTTACTGACATAGATATGCGGCACAATGATCAAGCACCCTAAACTTATTAATAGTTATTGTGCTGCGGCCATCAGGATCTGTTTTCCCCTGGTGTAGTTCCTGCTGTAATGACTGGAAAATCGTCATCTTAGGAGATCTGGGTTCATATGTTGCCGGGCCGATGAATCGAACCAACTCACCGTTGCCTCGACACACGACCAAACTTTTGTGATTTGGCCGGAGAGCTGTCAGTGCCCTCGGGTGCACAGGTCGCCTTTAGAAGTAATTTAGCAAGAAGTTCGTTGATTGCAAGCTTATGTCTGTCCCATCCTCGCGGGAAAGGGAGCTGGTGCACATGTGTAAGTATGTACACCCCGTCGGGTCCGTGCACTCGTATACAGGATCACTGTGACTGTGTGTGTGTGTGTGTGTGTGTGTGTGTGTGTGCTGTAAACTTAACAAGAATGGGCACCTGAATCTCGTGCACTTTATATTTATGCCCGAAATCATGCCAAGTCTGTCCCCCAACTAGCCAAAACTCCATCAATAGAAAATCTCAAAATCTTTCTAGGTCTAGCTCCCCTCGTGACTTCTGACATCTAGTCAAAATATATGTAATAACTTTGCTTCTTTTTTTTTTCCCTCTTGCCTTAGCTGACTTTAACTCTCGGAAGGCTTATAGACCTGATAGGATCCCTTCTATTGTTCTCCGAAACTGCCTCCGTGCTTGCACCTTGCCTAGTCAAACTCTCCCAACTATATCTATCAACATCTACCTTTCCTTCCTGCTGGAAATTTGCCTACATTCAGCCTGTTCCTAAAAAGGGTAACCGCTCTAATCCCTCAGACTACCGTCTTATTACTTTGATTTCCTGCCCGTCTGAAGTTTTTAATCTATCCCTCAACAGGAAGATTAGTAAACACTTATTACTTCACAACCTTATATCTGATCGCCAGTATGGGGTCTCTCGAGGCCGCTCTACTGGTAATCTTCTGGCTTTCCTAACTGAGTTTTAGTCATCCTCTTTTAAGAGATTTTGGTGAAACTTTCGCTGTTGAATTAGACATATCAAAAGCTTTTGATTAAGTCTTGCACAAAGCTTTGATTTCCAAAATACCCTCCTATGGCTTCTATCCTTCTCTCTGTGACTTCGTTTCCGCTCTGACTGTTCTATTGCTGCTGGGGTAGACGGTCACAGTTCTTCCAAAAATATTAACAGTGATATTCGTCAGTGTTCTGTCCTGTCACCCACTCTCTTCCTATTGTTCATTAATGATCTAAACCAAACATCTTGTCTTATCCGCTCCCACGTTGATGATACCACCCTGCATTTTTTTATGTCTTTTCATAGACCTCCAACTCTTAAGAAATTAAACATCTCAGGCAGGGAAGCCACATAATGTCTGACTTCTGATCCCTGTAAATCTTCGTATTGGGACAGAGCAAACTTGATATTGTTCACTATTAATTCCTCCATCTATCAACTCGACATAATCTTCCAGAATAGTCTCCCCTCTTCATCAGTGACACTTTACTGTCCCTCTCTTCTACACTGAATATCCCAGGTCTGCCCTTTACTAATAATCTAAACTGGAAACTTCACATCGCATCTTTAGCTAAAACAGCTTGTATGAAGTTCGACGTTCTGAGTCGTTTCTGGCTTTTTTTTTTTTTTTTTTTATTCCACCGGCTGCTAACTTTTTATTGGGGCCTTATCCGTCCATGTATGGAGTACGCTTCATATGTTTGTAAGAGGGAAGGTTCCACTCATAACGCTCTTTAAACATGGTGGAATCATAAGCGTTTCATCTTATCAGCTCCTCTCCTCTAACTGACTGTCTTCAGCCTCGTTTTCATCGCAGCAATGCTGCATCCATTTTTAACTTCTACCGCTATTTTCACGCTAACTTCTTTTCTGATCTTGCTGACCGCATACCTCCCCTCCTCCTGTGGCCTCGCTGCATATGACTTTCTGCTTTCTCTCATCCCTATTCTGTCCACCTCTATGGTGCAAGAGTTAACTAGTATCCTCAATCGATCATTCCCTTTTCTAGTAAACTCCGGAACTCCCTGCCTGCTTATGTATTTCCTCCTTATGACTTGAACTCTTTCAAGAGGGACGTTTCAAGTTACTTATCCTCTTTTCTTTGATAATGGATGGGGATAACAGGTGGAAATAGGCAGGTATGTTTCATACAGATATTGCCATGTGTAGGCCTGATGGTTCCTTTATTTTCTATATTCTTATCTTCTTATGATAATTCTTTTGATCTTCCTTCGCGGACTGGCGCTCTAGTGGGTCTTTTTTTTATTGCGCGTTTGTGTTGCCCTTGGTCAGTGCCCCTCTTACATAAAAAGAACAGTAAAATAATAATTACATGCAAGATATAGACTCGTACAATAAGAGAAATATAAAATAGGTGCAAGGGATAGTTTGAAATTTTAATATCTTGCAAAAAATTAATTAGGCTCCTAAGAGCACGGCAGCCGCCTCTATAAACCTGGCCATCTCATATCCCAGCCCGGGACATGGGAAAGACTGGCACAGGGCCGCGCTGCCAGGTTGCTGCTTGGTGTGAAGGAAAACTACGACAGGATGTGCTGAGGAAAAGAAGAAAAAAAAGACGCTAAAAATTAATAAAGTAAGTTGTTAGGGATCAATAAACACTAGGAAACATACATATAATGTCTGAAAACTTAGCTTTGAGAAACTTTTTGTAGACAATAATAAAATGGAGGAAACTATGAAAATAGCAAAGAGGATGGAAGATCTGATGAAAGATCCGATGGCAGTTGTAAGGAAACTGGAAAAAAAAGAATAAAAGCATAATTACATTGATGAATAAATCAACAAAATAAATCGATAAGTAGGCAAAGAAACAAACATATATACAAAAACTGTTTACAAAGCTGGTGAAAAGTAAAAGTAATTAATTATTTTTCCTCTATCCTCACTGGAAAGCACGGGCTAAACTGAAAGCCCGCCTGACGTATTAAAAATCATAAAAGTAAGAAAACTAATAAAATGAACAATATATCGCTGGTGACGAGCAACTTGAATACAAAGTAACAAGAAATGTAAGAAACACTGAAACAATGAAAATTATGTTTGATAAGAGACAGTTAAAAAAAAAAAAGCGGTTAAAGTACTTTAAAACTATGAACCGTTTTCAGTTTAATAGTAAAAAAGTGTTGTTACATTGTCATTCCAATTCCACTGTATTTACAAGTACATGAATTACTTTAGACATGAATAATGTCCTTCAAATAGTTTGCAATTGAATGTTGTATTTGTACACAAACATGGAGTTTGTGTTCCGTTTCATTTGTGACAAATGCGAAAGATTGGCAAAAAAAAAAAATATTTCACACCATTGTACCAAAATATATTTCATGTTTAGCATCAAAATAATGTAAAATGATCTTAACTTCCTATATATATATATATATATATATATATATATATATATATATATATATATATATATATATATATATATATATATATATATATATATATATATATATATATATATATATATATATATATATATATATATATATATATATATATATATATATATATATATATATATATATATATATATATATTTATATATATATATATATATATATATATATATATATATATATATATATATATTTATATATATATAATATATATATATATATATATATATATATATATATATATATATATATATATATATATATATATATATATATATATATATATATATATATATATATATATATATATTAATAGGAAGTTAAGATCATTTTACATTATTTTGATGCTAAACATGAAATATATTTTGGTACAATGGTGTGAAAAATTGAGCTTGATACAGACATTACCATTGTTGTCACAGGAGTAAAATCAGTATTAAGCTGCCATACACACGACAGACGGCACAGTGTAGGTCAGCTTCACCAGCTTGATTAGATTGTAAAACAACTTTCACAACCAACAAGAAAAAACGAGTGTACATAATAGTTTGGCCTAACGTTCTTTTATAATATTTTCTTATAAATTGTGGTAAATCTTCTTTTTAATGCAATCAAATAATTCTCTAGAGTAAAACACATATTATGCATGATATTTAAATCATGTAACAGTCAAATAACTCGGAAAAAAAAAACTGTTTTGTGCCAGATATAGAAGACTTGACAATAATGTTTTTAACACAAACGAATGGGAATTTGGTTCTTGGTGTACAGAAAATTTTACAGATTCGTCCGGAAGTGTTTTATGTCCATCTTGATCAGAGGTTTTGCCTGATTGTTATGAGAAAGTTTCTGCCTGAGAGCTGCTCAAGATGGCGGCCGTGGGCCTCAGATTCCTACCTAGCTATTTTTTTTTTTTTTTATGTAATGGTCAGTGGCTAAGGGAAACAAAAAAGAGGATAAAAAAAATCCCACTGAGGTACCAGTCCAAAAAGAGATGTCAAGAGAATCATTGAAAATTATTCGTAGGTTCATTGATTCGTTCATACTAAAATTTGTGTGCAATACACAGGAAAACTATGGCAGTGTTTGACGACACTTTAAGTCTGTCACGTAAATATTTACCTGACATTGATTTTAGATTTATACTGACTAGTGTTTGTACAATTGTATATCCGTACAGCGATATAATATCTGAACATTTGTGCTGGAACGTGGTGTATCTGTTTCATTGCATTGGTTATCATTTCAGGAATATTTTTTTGCTTTATAAAGAAAATAGGCTTATTATACGCTTTAGAATTTATCGTTTCTCCGGTTTAGGGATCAGGAAAGATAAATTAAATTGTTCATGCTATCATTAAAGAAATTTCAAATAATTTGTTTCATGCCAGTAATTTTTTTTTTTTTTTTTTTTCATTTGAGAATTGCAAATTTTCATCATCATCATCATCATCATCATCATCATCATCATCATCATCATCATACCACAGCCATTATCATCATCATCACCATCATCATCATTCTCTCTCTCTCTCTCTCTCTCTCTCTCTCTCTCTCTCTCTCTCTCTCTCTCTCTCTCTCTCTCTCTCTCTCTCTCTCTCTCTCTCTCTCTCTCTCTCTCTCTCTCTCTCTGCTCCTATCATCAAAAGAAACTCTAATATATTCTCAGTCCCTCTGTCCATACTATTCAATCAATCTATTGCAAATGAAACTTTTCCGGGTATTTTAAAAACTGCAAAAATCACTCCCATACACAAATCTGGACCTGCTAATGATCCTAAAAACTACCGACCAGTTTCTCAACTTGCATCATTTTCAAAGGTATTCGAAACCCTTATGAAAAAAACATTTAATGCGTTATCTGGAAAGCAAAAACATTCTAAATCCCTCCCAATATTGTTTTAGGCAAAATAAAAACACTTTACAGCACTAAATAAATTTTCTAATGATGTGTTTTATGCCATAGATAACAAACTATCAGTTCTATCAATCTTCATTGACTTCGCTAAAGCATTTGGCACTGTAAACCATAAAATTCTTTTGAACAAAATGCACCAATATGGAATTCGTGGATAAATTCTTTTATGGCTCAAAGATTACTTAGCAAACAGAAAACAATATGTTATTTTCAATAATGAAAAATCTTCCACAGTAACAGCCACACTTGGTGTTCCGCAAGGTAGTGTCTTGGGTCCCTTATTGTTTCTAATATACATTAATGACATTTCAAATATTTTTTTTCTGAATCTAGAACAATATTATTTGCAGATGACATGACAATGTACTTGTCAGTCCCAAACCCAGATCAACTTAAACATAATGCTAATGATGAACTAAAAAGCTTTATGTATGGTGCCTAAGCAACAGACTCACTATTAATACAACAAAAACTTACTTCGTACTATTTACAGTAAAACAAACTTTAAATCTTCCCCAATTATGTATAAATGACAAAATAATTTTAAGAACTGATAAAATATTTTTTTTGGGTGTTACTTATGATGATTCATTAACTTTTAGGCATCACATAAATAACCTCACTTTAAAAGTATCAAGACACGTCGCTCTGCTTTATCAAGCAAAAGAATACATGCCACAAGAAGTACTTAAGACCATTTATTATGCCCACATATATCCACTATTAACTTATTGCAATCCAATATGGTGCACAACTTATCCAACTTATTTCTCTTAAATTACAACTCAAGAAAATAATAAGAATAATAACCGATAGTAATTTCTTAGAACATACAGATCCTTTCTTCAAGGAAACAAAAATGTTAAAACTAGATGACATGACTAAATTTGCTATCGCTACTTACATGTATTCAAATAAGAATAAAATACACACCTCCTTCCATCTCATGACCATAACACCCGCAACCGTGATAACCTCAGCATTCCCCCTCATCGACTTAAAAAATGTAAGCACTCAGTTTCTTATCTAGGGCCTCGTGTATGGAACTCTGTACCTCTCCAAATTCAGGATGCACCCTCTATCACCACATTTAAAAGAAAATTAAAAAATCAGATCTTAGCTACCTACTAATTTGAATTATTACCTCATTCTAAAGCAACATTGTATCCAGACTCATCATATCTAGTACACTACTTTATAGTGAAATCATCAGTATGCTACTGTTATTGTATCTACAATACATATTCTAGAATATTTATCATTCCTATATTTTATTTATTATATATGTATTATTTATTATTACTATTTATTATATTATCTGTATTATCTATTATCATTATTATTTATTATATCTGTATCTATTATAACTGCTTATTTATTTATTATATTTGTTTTGTAACCATTTATTGCAAATATCTTCATAAATCATAGTATGTAATGTTGGAAATGAACCGTACAACATGTTATTTCCTTGTTGCCATCTGCCACATTACTTACTTACCCATTATTACTCACCATTTTGCCTTAAAAGCTTTGCTTTAAAAAGGCTAACTACAGTCACTATGTATATATGTATAGACCTCTCAACTGTAACTGTTAGTTATTAATAAATGTTCAAATGTTTCTCTCTCTCTCTCTCTCTCTCTCTCTCTCTCTCTCTCTCTCTCTCTCTCTCTCTCTCTCTCTCTCTCTCTCTCTCTCTCTCTCTCTCTCTCTCCTCTCTCTCTCTCTCTCATCTCCCGTGTGTGCACAGAGGTGTATGATCAAACCAGTTGTGAGAGAGTGAAAATGCTTCGTGGAATCCTCTTCTTTTATTCGTATTGACTTCCCGTCTATTCCGGGACAACCCAGCTGAACGTCTTTTACACACACACACACACACACACACACACACACACACACACACACACACACACACACACACACACACACACACACACACACACACACACACACACCACACACACACACACACACACCACACACACACACACACACACCTTTGGACTTGTTTACTACATAACTCCTCTGCACGGAACCTTTCTACTCCCACGCTTATTCTGTCAGCCTTGCCATTATAAGAGTTCACCAGTACCTCCAGCCTTTTAAATCCTCTGCTGGTACACTCTGCCACTCTGCCCGACTTTCCCCAGCCTTTCTATGACCTGAACTATTTCAAGGCACCTCCGCAACTAAATTGGCCAGCCCGATTGGAACCATTTTTCGATTCCCTTTTGGGGAACATCAATTAAGCGGACTCTTTTTGTATAGTTTTTTTCTGTAGACCTTGGGCAGCCTTCCTTTCATGTAAATCAATCACACACACACACACACACACACACACACACACACACACACACACACACACACACACACACACACACACTGTAGCTTGTGCTTATAAGGAATCCCATATCCACACTCATCTTCACAATTCCCAGTCTTTCATCTTTTCTTTCCACGCACACTCTCTCTCTCTCTCTCTCTCTCTCTCTCTCTCTCTCTCTCTCTCTCTCTCTCTCTCTCTCTCTCTCTCTCTCTCTCTCTCTCTCTCTCTCTCTCTCTCTCTCTTTTTTTTTTATTTAAACATGAGTACATTGTCACCCGAAGGCGCACTGCCGTGTGCAACCTATTTTAGGGGTGGGGCACAACACAATTATAAATATAAATTATATACATATATATATACATTCTTTATGGGCTTATTGTTAGCAGGGGGGTTGGGAACGAGCCCCTCCAGTGGTGTGCTGCTAACTTCACGTCCTGGGTATCCATCCCCCTGATATGTGGGACGGAGGACGCGAAGACGTTCCACAGTCTGGAGACTCGCCCCCAAAAGGTGCGCTGGTGTTGGCTGGAGCGGGAACGCGGCACTTCCACTGAGTCACCACTGGATAACACCGTTCTCGTGTCCCGCGAGGTGACTCTGGTGGGCAGCCGTAGTCCCGCCAGATGTGGCACACCCTGCACCTGTGCCTTGTGGAACACCACAAGGGCTGCCACGTCCCTGCGGTGTTCTAGCGTGTCGACGGGAACCTCAGGATGGGCTGGGGCACCTGCTGCTTCCACCAGTCGCAGCGCCCGTCGCTGGATGCCGTCGAGCTTGCTTATGTGTGTGGCAGCACAGGACATCCAGGAGAGGGCGGCATACTCTAAATAAGGCCGTATCTGGGCCTTGTAGAGCAAGAGCCTCCCTCTCCTGTCGAGCAAGTTGGCCACCCTCCTCAAGGAGGAGACTCGGTGTGAGGCCTTAAGGGCAATGTGTTTGACGTGGCGGTCAAACCGCAGCCCTCGATCCACCTCCACCCCAAGAATCTTGACGGACTCCTGGAGTTCGAGAGGAAGGCCACCAAAGCTTAGCCCTCCCTCCACTGCTGGCTCGGCAGCGGGGGATCGAGAAACTACCATTGCCTGTGTCTTCTCCGGAGCAAAGGTCACCTGCCAGCGTGCCCCCCACTCCTGTATCACCCCAAGCTGCTGATTGATCTCTTCAGCAGCACGCACACTTTCGTGTCGAGGGTAGGTACAGGAGAGAGTGCAATCGTCAGCATAAGCTGAGACCGCCGGCAGCTGTCGGAGAAGATCGTCCACGTAGATGTTCCACAGGACTGGCCCCAGCACTGAGCCCTGTGGCACTGACGCTCTCACCGGGAAGGACTCGGACGCTTGCCCATTGACAACGTCCTGGAGGGTCCTTCCTTGGAGGTAGTCGCCAAGGAGCTGGAGGAGGTCACCCTGGATCCCCTTTGCCCTCAGCTTTTCCAGAAGGCCCCCATGCCAGACCCTGTCGAAGGCGCCCGCTATATCCAGGGCCACCACAACAGAGTCGAGGCCGCCGTCAAGGGCGTCCTGCCAGCCCCCGGTGAGGAGCATGAGGAGATCGGAGGTGCACCGCCCAGGTCTGAACCCAAACTGTTGGTCCGAGAGGAGGTAATTGTCCTGGAGGTGGCGACACACCACATCTGCCACCACCCTCTCGAACACTTTCCCCACCACAGAGAGCAGGGAGATGGGTCGATAATTTTTTGGGTCAGACCTGGAGCTCCTCTTGTGTACAGGAACTACCCGGGCCTCTTTCCACACTAAGGGCCAGGTATTTTCCCATAAGCAGGCAGAGAAGACTGTGGTGAGGGGTACAGCCAGCTCGCGGGCACATTGTTTCAAAACGTGCGGGCTGATGTTGTCGGGACCGGTAGCTTTTTGTACATCGAGCCCCTGCAGCAGACGCTCGACAAGCCCCTGCGTCACCTCCACCTTGGTTACAGTCTCTCTGCACTGCTGCTCCAGAAGAGGCGGTGACCTTTTCTGGGTCGTCCACCTCCATCTTCCCGGCGAAAAGGGTGGCCAGCAGCTGGGCTTTGTCCTTGCTGCTGGTGGCCACCGTTCCGTCGGGCCTTGTGAGAGGAGGGACAGTGTTTTGACGGTCGAGGCCCTGTCTGCCCTTAACAAGGGACCACCAAGTCTTGTTGCCCACTCCAGGGCCTCCTAGCTGGCGCCGCAGGTCCTCCTCCCACCTCCCTACGGCCCACCGGCAGGTCGTCACCATCCTCTTGCAGGCCGCAGGCTCTCTCTCTCTCTCTCTCTCTCTCTCTCTCTCTCTCTCTCTCTCTCTCTCTCTCTCTCTCTCTCTCTCTCTCTCTCTCTCTCTCTCTCGTCCCTTACGCAATCCCTCCCCATCTTTTCTTTCTGTCTCTCCTCCTATCGTCTACATTCAGATCCATCATTGTTCTGCCCACATATTGCTCAGCCCACCAGGGGTTTCCCTCCTCCTCCCAGCTCCCTGCGTTTATTGGTGTGCGAGTCGCTGAGCATCCATGACGGGTTTTGTTGCATCAGTGCCAATCAACACTAAATAGTATAACGAGGGTTGCTGCCCTACATAATTTATTCTGCAGGTCGGATGTTCTCTTCAAAAACATGGCCTGTTTTTTCTTGCTTCTGTAACGTATATCGTGTTCACTGGGGATGATGAGATGTTTACAAAGGAATACAAAGGAATACAAAGGAAAGCCAAACAGCAACAGACCTTTTGGTCCTTGCAAGGCTGTTTGGTAACTACTTCTAACTAGCTACAGTGAAGAGAGACAGGACAGCATAGCAGAAGGCTCCTCCCCACCCACCACTCCCTCCAGCTTGCGCTGGCATGGAAATAGTTGGGAAAAGTACCATGCAGTATGGAAAAACTGACATGGAAATTTTCATAGGAAAGGATGAAAGGAAGTTCTACTATTCACCCTACGGTGAACTCTATACGCCTATCTGAAAGTTAATACAAGTTATATTAAAAAATGGTGTCTGTTGAATAAGAGTTTAGGAGGAGGAGGAGGAGGAGGAGGAGGAGGAGGAGGAGGAGGAAGACTATTATTATATAGTGTGCTGAGAGGAAATATAACGAGGAAGAGAAGAATTACATAAGGAAAATAGATACTGATCTTATTTCTATTAGTATACTTCTTAAACTATTAGTACAGCTTAACTACATGGCCCACATTGCTTAGATAGATAGATAGATAGATAATTTATTGACCACAGTGCAATACATGTATAAATAAACAATAGAAAAAATTACAGCAATAATTTTACCGATGCTCCTAACACAAATAATAATACTTGATAACTACTGTAGTCCACACAATTAACATACTTTAATAATTTACAGTCTTATTCCAGTGATATAAACATCTGCAACCATTTACCAAGTTTTAACATACTTTAATAATCAACAATCTTATTCCAGTGACAAACAACTGCAACCATTACCAACCTATTCGTAAATACTTAACACTTCATGTAACATTTTGCAAACATCATCATGCGGAAAAACATCTGTAAATATATCATCTAATGTGGTAACATTATAGGCACATCTGAGGTGAGCTGTTAAAGGGCACTCTTCTACCACATGTCTCTCCGCTTGGACACGTCCACAATCACACAGCCGTTCTTCCACTGGTAAGCGACCTCTCCCTCTGCGGTTCTAGCGCCCTGTCTCGATAGCCAGACTGTGACCACACAACCGGAAACGCGTAAAAGACATTTTACGGAATGTCTCCGAAAAGTCTTACCTCCAAGAAAATGCTTCTGTTGAGATTTCAAGTTGTTCACCACGACCATAGAATTTTCAACACATATTGCTGAGAGAAGCTCGGCATTGTCATTTAGCACATTTACATCATCACCAACAACAGGATATGACAATTCATTTCCATCTGACACATTAAGTGGCACCAATAGATCCTTGACTTTTTTACCAAGTCTTGCATTCATGTCACCAAAAATAACTTATCCATTAGGCATAAATTCTGACAATTTCTCTTTTATGTAGGAAAAGGCACTCAAGGAATAATACTGTGAATCAGAAGGTGGAATGTAACAAAAGCCGAAGAGTACACCAGGAATGCTCGGCATCTGCATCCACAACTTGATCTCGTATACTCGTGTCCACACCAAACACTATCTCAGACAACCTGTTCTTAAGTAATACTACAGTGACTCCACGAGCGGTAGAACCAACTACGTGACTTGTGTATGACTTATATCCACTTGAAATTACTGGAAGCGGTGTTTTTTACTTCATTAATATATATGATATCATATTCACGTAGCAATTGATATACAGTACTTTTTTCTAACTTTATAACACCATTTATATTCCATGAAATTATCTTAATTTTACTACTACTCTGTGGACCATCTAGAAAAAATTAGCATTCCAAGCATCAATTACTGTATTATCTTTATACACTTTGCGCTCACGTGTATCCAAGCGTATGGTACAACCAACGTTTTCTGGTTTTGCTCTTTCTTCCGCTTCTACATCACGTAATCTACGCCACTCCTTCTTAATGCTTGGATGGACATCTTTTTTAATGTAAACTCGACTGAAGTTATAACCAGTGGTTTTCAATCGACTTGCATTGTTCAGGATGATGGCGCGTTGTTTTTTTTATCAGCAAGCGTCAACAGGATGGGGCGGGCTCGTGGCGGTGCACCGCCGCTGGCCTGGCGTGAGCGGTCGCCCAACCTGCTGTGAGTCCCAGCCACGCCATCCACACCAACTGCCGTCCAGATCTTGTCCAGCTTCTCCTCGTCAGTAGTTGCGCCCTCCAGGGACTCTTGATCATCAGGTACGCCCAGGATGACTACGTTGCCCTCGCGCTCCTTCTTATCAAGGTATTCCAAGTACTGCTGCTGCTTCGCGATGATCTGCTTATTGACTCGAGCCCTCAGCTTCTCATAATTCTCATTGGCCACACTGTTCTGGGCCGTTATTGTGTCCTTGAGAGCTTCCATTGTCTTGACTACGTCATCCATCCTCATGTTGATGCCTGCTAGTGTAGTACCATCTTCACCAGACGCCAGCATCATGTCGATTAGTTCTTCCTTATTCTTTCTGGTTAGCTGGCTACGTTGTAACGTCTTCCCTTCACCTGGCTGTTTTTGCTGACTGTTTGCCATCATAACGGTTGACTCACAGCAAATCTCAATACTGCCAGTGAGGTGATGAGGAATATACGCTCGCGTAGAATCAACAAGATCAGAAGTCTTAACAAATCACAGGGGGGGTTGTTGACAACCAGCGTCCCCGTCACCATGGCAGCCTCTGACATCACAAGTTTCTAGTGCGCATGCGCAAACTCGAACCACGGGATAGATGGAGGGGTTAGCCTGAGTGTTGGAGACTTTGCAGGCTAATTTTAACAAAGTCCAAAAACCCTTCACTACCACAGAATCAACCAGCGTGCTCTCACATCTCTTACAGACCAGGACTTCGTGTAAGGCGGTCCAAAGGTACAATTTTTGTAGAGATATTGTGCCAAAACCATGGACGTGCTCCAGCAGCTGTTTACAGGACCGCCATTTAGGTTACACACATGAACATTAGTATAACATTAGTTAGACATGAACATTCGTCTGTGACCCCGATACTCGATCATGTAAGCACTCGCATTATACCCTCCCTTCCCTTCCCTCAGCACTGACAAGTCACAGGTGAGGTACAGATATCCAGGTTTTCCGGTATTTGGAAGTTTTCAGAACACTTGGATTTGCTCATCGCGACCAGTCATAGGGTAAACAAGGGTGAAGAGGGAAGACGATGCTACTTATTGCGGGTGACCTCATAGTGTCCCTCTGTTCTCGTATCTGCTTCGTTAAATGATCTTGCAGTAAAAATAATTTTCTGAAGAGACATCACACAGCCTAGATGTCTTTCAATCAACACTCCTTAATTGCACGCTGCATTTCATGTGTTTGTGCTCTAAAATCTAGTGATGCGGTAAATCTCTCTATATTTTCTTATAAAACACTGGATGTGCAGTGCCTTTAGAGTTATCGTCTGCATTATTACGTTTTACCAGTCTATATGTCTTAACTATAATGCGCAATTTAAAGTAAATCTCCAACCACAAGACCAGCGAAAACAGGAAGATACCTATGCCTTCCTCATTTTCTGTCGACCCTAGTTTGAGAGGCAAAGATTGGCTCTGAACTCCTACCCTTGTTACCTAGAGCCACTGAAAGGAAATACATAAGATCTTCGTGTTTGGCAGTGCAGGTCTTAGTTCAGCCATACCTGGCCTGACACCAAGATCAGCCTGCTTAGTGAAGGTCGAACAGATGGAGCAGGCTGGTATACACACACACACACACACACACACACACACACACACACACACACACACACACACACACACACACACACAAACACTGCACCTTATTATAGAATTAACAATAGCTTAGTGTGTTGCATGTGCAGAAAGAGAGAGAGAGAGAGAGAGAGAGAGAGAGAGAGAGACAGAGAGAGAGAGAGAGAGAGAGAGAGAGAGAGAGAGAGAGAGAGAGAACATAGTTAACTCTTTCCTCAGGCATGTGAATACCAAGGACAAAGGTTGACACATATAGAGACAAACATCGAATACCAGATTTGATTTCCCTTATTTCTTTGTCTCTGCTTCATTTTCTTTTTTACCTATTTTTTTTTTTTTTCGTTATTGTAATTTTCACTCTTAATATTATGTTTTATCTGTTGCCTTGAAGTATTTCCTTTCAAAATGATAAAACGCCATGACTGCAGAAATAACTATAAAAAATGCTCGTTGCAATAACAGTAGATAATTATTCCGTTTGCTGCTACTCTTCCCGAGGGCATGGGTTCTTTTTGCTGACCTGGGTACTATATTATGACAGTGACCTCCCTTGACCTGCGGAAATAAGTGTGAAAATGTGTGTGTGTGTGTGTGTGTGTGTGTGTGTGTGAGGAGAGAGAGAGAGAGAGAGAGAGAGAGAGAGAGAGAGAGAAGCACGAAATAAGAACTAAGAACAGCAGACTTTTTCGCCCTTAAAGACAATCCATGGTAAACATTTGTCTTATTAACTATTGATTTTTTTTTATTTAGTTTTTTTTTTTTTTTTGTGTGTGTGTGTGAATTCTACTTCAAATGGTGAAGTTATTTTTTTCTACTTAAAATTAAATCATATGAACAGCAGAGTACAAATGTATATAACGAAATTTAGCCACTTTCGTTCAGATCAACACTATTCCTTAATCATTAACCACTTCTTGGCTTCATCATTCCCCTACCTTCGGACTATCATAATCATTATAGTTTGCAATAGGCAGGCCGATGTAATAATTGTGACAAGAGTTCCTTTTGTTTTGCAGTGACTAAATGTTAAACTTTCGTATCCTAGATTGACGTTCTGCTTCCTTCTTATTTTTTTCCGTAAACTTTATTAGTCTTCGTCTTTCTTGATCGCGTACCATGGTTGACTAGTTTGCTGGCGGGTTATTAAAGTCTTCGCCATGGTTGAGGAGGAGGAGGAGGAGGTAGGGGAGGACGAAGATGAAGAGGAGGAGAGGAAAAGGAGGAATATAATCAAGGGGAGAAGACAAGAAAAGGAAAGGTAGGAAACTTGATTTATGAGAGTTGTAGTAGATTGATCATTCCATTCCTGATATGAGTGCTGAAGTAATTTTCATTCCTATTTGGTTAATAGAATATACTAAAAATGTACTGGACTAAATAAGCTTTCTTAAGGCGCAGCTTGTCAGGAAGTAACTTTGAATCATGCAAGTAAACATCCGAAATTGCACAAACCTTGCCGCCCACCAGACAATAGGGCGGCAGCAGACAGTGTTCGCGAAAGTGATATGCGTAGTGTTTGCTTCCGTTCCCAAGCGTCTTTGTTGAATCTCTCCGTGAATGATGTAATGCGCAGTAGGTAATTTTTGGACGGGGCTCACAGTAACTGCAGTCTGGGAGAAGTGATGTCCCCGTCGTCTTATTCTTAGGACTGGTTCGCGTGGGTCGCTGGTGCTATTAGAAAACTTAATGTGTTTCGTGCACATAACGTAACTATCATCTGTAAACCTCACATACTTTGCATCGGGAATAGAGGTTGTGTAGTGATGTGTGAGTGATTGTCTTGAACAGATGGACACAAAGGATTTTTCATTGCCGCATATTGAATCACTGGCTACTTTTCCACCTTATTTTTCCAGTTTATTTAATATTTCTATTTGGTGATGTGGCTAGCGCGCTCAGATCAAAGCAAAGAGATCTGCTGATGAAATCACTGACCAGACGGAGACTACATTACTTAATTTGGTGTCCTTCCACTCTGAAGCGCCTGTTTACCAAAGAGGAAGCGAGCGAGGGACTTAGTCGAGGGTTATAATCTGGCAGTCCGTCATGGACACGAGCTAGCTTTCCTCCCACACCGTGTGTGGGTGTATGTGTGTGTGTTTGTGTGTGTGTGTGTGTGTGTGTGTGAGAGATGATGATAATAGTAATAATAAGAAGAATAATTAATGATAGTAATAATAATGATAATAGTAATAATAATAATAATCGTTATTATTATTGTCATTTTACTGATAATTATAATATATATATATATATATATATATATATATATATATATATATATATATATATATATATATATATATATATATATATATATATATATATATAAAGCTTTTGATATGTCTTAAGGCAACAGCGAAAGTTTCACCAAAATCTCTAAAAGATTATGACCAAGACTCAGTAAGGAAAGCTAGAAGATCACCAGTAGAGCGGCCTTGACGGAACCCATACTGGCGATCAGATAGAAGGTTGTGAAGTGATAGATGTTTAATAGTCTTCCTTTTGAGGATAGATTTAAAAAATTTAGATAGGTAGGAAATTAAAGCAATATGACGGTAGTTTGAGGGATTAGAACGATCACCCTTTATAAAAACAGGTTGAATGTAGGTAAACTTCCAGCAAGAAGGAAAGGTACATGTTGATAGACAGAGTTGAAAGAGCTTGACTAGGCAAGGTGCAACCACGGAGGCGCAGTTTTTGGAGAACAATAGAAGGAACCCCATCAAATCCATAAGCCTTCCGAGAATTTAGGCCAGCGAGGGCACGGGAAACATCATTGCGAAGAATATTAATAGGTAGCATGAAGAAGTCAGAGGGTGGAGGAGAGGTAGGAACAAGCCCTGAATCATCCAAGGTAGTGTTTTAGCAAAGGTTTGAGCGAAGAGTTAAGCTTTAGAGATAGATGTGATAGCAGTGGTGCCATCTGGTTGAAATATAGGAGGAAAAAAAGAAAAAGCAAAGCAAAGATTTTGACACTTTCTGTTAATGAAGGAGTTTTTGGCTAGTTGAAGAACAGACTTGTATTTTCTATGTTGTTGCTATCGTTGTCCCTGATACACACACACACACACACACACACACACACACACACACACACACACACACACACACACACACACACACACACACACACACACTCACACGTGTCATGAACACACACAGGTAGTCACAAAATTGTATAATTTGTTAATCTTTTCAGCACTTACGTGTGCTCAGTTTATTGGGTTTGTGTTACTAGTGACGGCTCTCAGGGGCACACTATTTACTTGTAATCATGCTATTAATAAAATTTATAGAATAGTCCACATTGTGTCATCCTATGAATGTGACATACGTAACTGATCAGTTCCAGTTTATATGCAGTATTATATATTTATGTATTTTCTCTTAATCACTTCCCTTTTCTTCTAAGTGTTTGTTGTTGAAAGTTGGTTCAAAGTCTCCTGGCGCTGAATTATTCATTTAGTTGTGTGCTTCTCATCATAAATTGATTGTGTGATTATTACAGTCTTCAACAATTCTAAAAGCTGTCATTCATCAGTAACATCGGCCTTGTTGTGGCTGCTCATTGTATGTTCTGGCGCTGAGTAACGACCTGTACCACCAAGATATTTATAGGAACGTAATTTATATGTCACATTATCTTATTTATTCAGCTCTCCCCCAACATAG
Source organism: Scylla paramamosain (assembly GCF_035594125.1). Taxonomy (NCBI): domain Eukaryota; kingdom Metazoa; phylum Arthropoda; class Malacostraca; order Decapoda; family Portunidae; genus Scylla; species Scylla paramamosain. The sequence goes on along the minus strand of NC_087171.1, from coordinate 6,361,951 downwards.
ATCGGACTGGGATGAGTTCTCTCCCGAAGTCACGAGCTGGATCAGCACGTGATCCCCAAAACCTTGTTTGTCTATACCAAACTTTTCACGCAGATATTTGAGACAGTAATTCTTGTTTTCTTTATTCCGACAGGAAGACTATATCAGGGTCTGTATTAATAAAGACTCCTAAGGATGCTGCGAGACGTTTTATCCTAGACATTACTCCTAACACTTCTTCAAGAATTACTTCTAGAAGCAACTTTTTACTTTCAAAGTAAAAGTTGCCCTTAGCAGTGACAATACCTCTATTGTAGCAGCTTTTCTAAATGTAACAATTTTGTTTTAATCGAAAGAAAACGAGATCTCAGTCTCGTGGGGGCAGTTTTTTCTTGTGAATTATTATTACATATTTATAAATAGCTCCAAACTAGTTTTGATTTTTATAAAAAGCGATATGTAATTTCCAGACATGTCTGTAATTTGGTATATGTAAAAAACCGCCATCCTCTCCAGCTCACTGGCATGCCGCATGTCTTCTTAATATGGACGCAGAGGGCGGCAGCCAGTTCAAGCGTAAAAAAAAAATATTAGTGCAACTATGGAACGTTGCTTCTTGTAAACCACATGGAGGAAAGAAAATGTAACAAAGAATACAGTGATCATAGTCCAGGAGTGACCTCCTAACAAAAGAGACTGCGTGGGCAAACATTGCTGCCTTGTAAGTTTAGTATACGCTCGTATATATATATATATATATATATATATATATATATATATATATATATATATATATATATATATATATATATATATATATATATATATATATATATATATATATATATATATATATATATATATATATATATATATTGTGTGTGTGTGTGTGTGTTTATTCTGCCTTTGTTGACAGAACTCCACTCTTAACTCGTGTAAAAGTCCCTCCGAGGTACTTTAAGCTTTCGTCCACTTTGAAGGCACTTCTAGGAACAAACCCACAACTTTGAAAGTCTTCATACGAGTTAGGAGCAGCCTTGAAAGCAGTTTTTATTTTGAGAGTAACCTTTGGCTCTATGTTTATTGATACGGACATATGGATGTTTCCGAAATGAACTCGTACAACCTCATTTGTCATGGGCATCTCAACATTTATTTTACATCTTGATGGGCTTTGAAGTAAATAAACAAAATTAGAAATAATGCAGAACATCTCGATAGATCTCGATTATGTGTATTTACGTTTATGATACACAAAGTTGCCTTTTTACTTGTGTATAAGAATAAAATTTCCTCATCCTGAATGGGTCTCTGGCTCCTCTTATACAGGGGATGAGGAGTATTCCTTAGGAGGCGAGATTGAAGCTGTTAAATTTACGTTCTTTAGAGAGTCGTAGGTTAAGAGGGGACCTGATAGAAGGCTTTAAGTGGTATAAGGGTTATAACAAGGGGGACGTAAGCAAAATTCTTAGGATCAGCAACAAGAACAGAACAAGAAATAACGGGTTCATGCTTGAAAAATTTAGGTTTAAGAAAGAGATAGGAAGAAATTAGTTCTCAAATAGTGGTAGATGAATGGAACGGACTCAGTAATCAAGTTCTTAGTGCTATTAGAGGGCTTTAAGAGAAGATTAGGCGGATTTATGGGCGGGGATGATAGGTGGAAATAGGTAGGTATATTTCATACAGGGACTGCCACGTGTTAGCCTGGTGGTTTCTTGCAGCTTCCCTTATTTATGTTCTTATGTTCTTAGGAAAAGAAAAAAAAAAAAAAAGAAAGAAAAAAAAAATATATATATATATATATATATATATATATATATATATATATATATATATATATATATATATATATATATATATATATATATATATATATATATATATATATATATATATATATATATTAGTGCTCTCAAAAAAATGCTTAATGATAATGCTGTCAAGATTAATGACAATGTTTTAGAGCAATTATTGTTATGAATATTAACTCGTTTTGCTTGAGGCAGTTCAAATGTTTCTTGTGGAGTTGGACAACTTGATACAAATATCTGCAAAGAAAATGAACTTGGGGCGACTGGGCTGCGGCCCTGACCCGACTCTTAAGAGACTGATGCTGAATTATTAATGTCTTAATTAGGTGACAGGAACTCAAACTAAAGAAACGCAATACTTTCTTTCATATCCACTTTTCCGGGAAATAGAAGAAAGAGTGCAGGAAATAAGTTGAGGTCTAAACTAGTGGCGGGGCTGCGCGGCTCCCCGGTGGTACTGTGTAAGCGGATAAGCAAACTGACTGGTAACCCCCTGCACAACAAACTAATTTACCTCAACTCCGTCTCAGGATCTGAAGGTCTTTCCATTCGTTTCCATGTCCAATAAAGGAACAAAAACCTGTCCAACTGTATAAAGCTTACGTCCCCAGACCACGTCCCACACTTCCACCACCTTGCCCCAACCCGCCCTGCCTCCACCACCCCGTTTTCCTTCGTATTTCTGAAACTTAAAAATCTATCCGCCAACCATTATTTTCTGACCTACTTCTGCTGCGGCCTTTTAAAGAGTCGCTCAAGCGTTTCTTTCGCTCGTGGCCGAAGCAAGGAGAGAAGGGCCCACCACCACCACGCGGCGATCAGGCCTCTACTCCATACGTGCACTGGTTATTTCAGAAGGACGTGGAATTCATTTTATTTTTTTCTAGTGCCCTTCCTCAGATTGTGAGAATTTATATCGACAGGGACATCGATCATCCGTTGCTTCATCTACCTGCAGTGTGACGTCAAAAGGGGGAGAGAGAGAGAGAGAAAGAGGAGAGAGGGAAAAAAAAAAAACGTCCCGGCCTTTCATTCCACGAGACATTCAATGAAAAGAGAACGTTCACAGATCCCTACCGGCTCTCTCTCTCTCTCTCTCTCTCTCTCTCTCTCTCTCTCTCTCTCTCTCTCTCTCTCTCTCTCTCTCTCTCTCTCTCTCTCTCCTCTCTCTCTCTCTCTCACACACACACACACACACACACACACACACACACTACTTGTATTATATTTACCACTGTGACAGCAGGTCTTTGGGGAGAGGACGGTCAGCACACCCTTCGTCCTTCGCCCTGACTCAGCAACATCCAGCACGCCCAGTTAGGGAGCGGGACGAGGCAGGCCAGCAGGAGGATGTAGGCGGGCCGGTGGATGGGAGGCAGGGGATGTCGGGTGGAGGAGGGTGGTTGGGTGACAGGCTGTAAAGGAAATGGTTTCACATCAGTGTCGCACTCATTGAAGCAGGAACCAAGATACGTATCAGTCATTCCTCCCATTGGGTCTGAAGTATCTCCTGTAGCAAAGGCAAACCGTGTCCCATTAGTCTAACTCCTTAAGGTGCAATAGTGATCAGCAGTTTTCTCGCTCAGATGTTTTGTTTCCAAGGTTTGAGGTGGAATGATAAATGATAAAGATGGATTATCTTAATTTCTTTTTATTGTCATTATTTTACCGAGTGTGATTCTCAGCCGACTTACTTGTTAGATGTAAATTTATTGGAAATATATAAATTCCTGTGACTGCAGCAGTGTCGATTATAGTTCCTCTCTCTCTCTCTCTCTCTCTCTCTCTCTCTCTCTCTCTCTCTCTCTCTCTCTCTCTCTCTCTCTCTCTCTCTCTCTCTCTCTCTCTCTCTCTCTCTCTCTCTCTCTCTCTCTCTCTCTCTCTCATTATAT
>NC_087171.1:6340766-6353266 GCF_035594125.1 Scylla paramamosain | reverse complement strand
TAAAAGTCTGCAATTGTAATGTTTTGGTGTCCTTCACGGGAATGCGCTGCCGCGGCAACTCTCGTCCTTCAGATACTGAAATCTAATTAATATCTAACGTGTGTAGAGTCCAAATTATTTTCATGTGGATTGTGAAATATCAATTGTGCCAAAGAAGTTAAAATACCAGGAAGAAGAATTGTATCGTTCTGGCTGCAATTTTACTTGCTAATAAAAAATAAAAAAACAGAGGAAATCTTTATCAGTTAACCGATTGCATGCCGAAGCGCTGAGCGAAGTGCATGAGTGTTACTCCGCACGATCATGTAATGGATGACTTACACGAGAAAGCGAAGAGTGCAACTAAAGAAATAATCGTGGATATGATCTACTAAACAATTTCAATAGGTACTAAGAATAGAAAAAAAACTTTTTAATGATAATTATCTTGATAGGTAGTATCTGCACCCAAACGCCACACCAAGATACACATACAGCCACTACTACCCACCAAGGACAAGCCAAACAAAGCTGGAGGAGTTACATATGACGAAAGGGTGTAGGTTTTGAAATCTACATTCAGAATTCCCAAAAACATTGGCGTTTTACGTCTTGCTTTTTTTTACTTCTCTTAGGTGAACTTAACGAGTATCTCTCTCTCTCTCTCTCTCTCTCTCTCTCTCTCTCTCTCTCTCTCTCTCTCTCTCTCTCTCTCTCTCTCTCTCTCTCTCTCTCTCTCTCTCTCTCTCTCTCTCTCTCTCTCTCTCTCTCTCTCTCTCTCTCTCTCTCTCAACACTTTGTTATGTCTGTCATTAATACGAAAGATACATGCTAAGAATACTTGAGCTGAGAAACAGCTCATCGCAAACAAACTCTTTTTGAGCTCTATGAAAATAAGCCTAACAAGGTAAAGAACAAAATGAAAGAAACTATAATCAATGTGAATCAATGCACACGTTAGGTGGTAGAAGTAACCATATTGAGTCAGGTCTGACAAATTTTTATACTGGCAAGAATTAAAAAAATTTTATAAATATTCAATAATAGGATATTAAGGTATTGTTTATAAAATCTCTTAAAAGAGTACAGTGATGATGAAGCTTAAATATATTCTGAAATGCTGTTCCATATTTTAGGCCTTTATATATATATATACATAAGAGAGTGTTGATAAAGTGTTAGGTTATGTTGAGGTATCTGTAGGGAGTGTTGATTACGTGTGTGGTGGTGTGGTGACTGAGTTAGAGGCTGAGGGTCACTATCAGATTTAAGCAGTTAGAACACGTAGGAGGCAGTGCATAGTTTAAATAACTCTGATAGCTGGAGGATATTCATGGATTTGAAGAATGGAGGCTTGTGCTGAAGCAAGTCACTGTTTGTCATGATTCTCATTATCATCTTATGTGGGATATTTAGACCATATAAATGACATGGATAAATAGTGGACCAAATGAGGTTGTAATAAGATAAATGAGGGAATATGTGGGGATAATATAACATTTTCATTACTTCTATGGGTACACATTTTTTACTTTAAGTAGAGGAGCCACTGATTCTCTCTCTCTCTCTCTCTCTCTCTCTCTCTCTCTCTCTCTCTCTCTCTCTCTCTCTCTCTCTCTCTCTCTCTCTCTCTCTCTCTCTCTCTCTCTCTCTCTCTCTCTCTCTCTTTGAAGTCTTTTTCGTCTTTTGCTTCCGATATGAATGGCGTTGCTTGGCCTTGACCTTTCCCTCACACCCTTCCTGTGCCAATAATCACCTCGCATTGTTCTCATCCTTAAATGTTGAATTTTTCCCCACTATTTTTCCCTCTTCTTTCACTGACGGCTTTTCATTTTCCTGATCACATCACTTTACAAAGTTCATTATCGTGAAAATTTTCAGAATCCTTATCGTAAACAAAAATACATGTACTGCAATAATGCAGCGCGCGCGCGCATACATGCACGCACGCACGCACGCACGCACGCACGCACGCACGCGGGCGCGCGCGAACGCGCACACACACACACACACACACACACACACACACACACACACACACACACACACACACACACACACACACTGCATTTAATTAAGAAAGAGAATGTCATATTTGCAGGACCATTAATCTTCTTCAGACGGAAAAGAAAAAAAAAAAACTACTCTACAGCCGTCCTCGGTCACGTAACCCGGAGTGGGGAATGAAATTACGTGAACGTACTCACAAGGAGCTGAATTAAATGGTAAGACAATTATTCGTAACCTAAATTTGCTGGAACAGAACGTGATACACATAGTGAGTGGGAACCCTCGAGTAGCGGCTGACGTCACTAACACAATTTCTTTTGGTTAGTTATTTTCATAAGGAAGAATATAACCAGTGAAGACACTAAGAACATGTTTATTAGACCCTTCAACGGCCTTGTGCTATCTTCCGAAATATTGAACATAAAAAGGAATTGAAAAAATAAAAGTGAAAATCATTACTATAGGAAAGATTTTGTTTGACAGCCTTGAATGAAAAAGAATCTTCCTCTAACGTAATTCCAATGTGTTTTTTTTTTTTTCTACGCTTACTTCCAATTTTGCAAATCTGATCTGTTTAAGATTACTCATTATGGCACGCAGCTGTGGAAAGTTTCATAGTGATGATGTTAATATCTTCACCGGCTATATTTTTCGTTTTTTTTTTCTCTCTCTTTGTGTGTGTGTGTGTGTGTGTGTGTGTGTGTGTGTGTGTGTGTGTCGTTAGAATAAAGTTCCTGTTCATCCTCGGTGTGATATATCTCTTAGATTATTGATAGTAGAGAAAATCAGGACAACCATTCTGAAGATAATTTCTCAGCCGTTCAGTTTTGTTTTAGATATTTTTGTACCCAAACATTGTGTGTTTTTTTTTATTGTAGAAAAAACAATAAACATGTGAGAATTGCAACACATATACAAATAAGAAGTATTTCCCCACAAAATATACGAGCCCTTATTGTCAACCGCCCTCCAAAACAAATAAACAAAATTAATAAACTATAAGTCGATGTATATTTCAGTTTTATATTTCGGCTGTAGTTGTCATGGCCTTTAAATACTGCACTGGTTGGCAGTTTTGTTTATTTGGTGTCAGTATGGGAACACACTTGTGTCCTTCAGTCCTACATCAAACTACTAGCTTTAGCTGATGCGGGTGTTGGTGGTGTTGGTGATGGTGATAATGATTATGATATTTTGAACAGTTGTATACGTAATTGTGTGCGAACCAAAACAGACTTGATGAATTATTCCTAAACGTTCCTGAGATTAATTTCCTTTCTTCTTTTCAGGCTGACCCTCATATTATTTACCATATTGATAGTAAATATCCATCCCACTCTCCTCAGGACCCTCACCAATATCCTTCCCTACATAACTCTAACCCTTTCCCCTGCCTGCTACTTCAACCCTTTCCCCAGCCTGCTACCCTCTCCACTCCTGCCTTAGTCAACTTTCACTCCTCACTCCTACCCTTCTTCACGCCTTCCTCCTCCATTCCTTCTCGTTTACCTGAGAAGATTTATATATTATCGGTTTTCTCCTGATGAATTGGAAATCACTCCAGCAATTTAATTAAGTCTTATTGATTTGGATTCCAGGTGGAGATCCCGGTTTTAATTCACGAATATTAACCCGTGGTGAGACCCGATACCCGCGGAATAAGGTGTCGCATATATATTGTATTTTTGGGATGCAAATTTTCGTGTATATATTTTAGGTAATTTTTCTTTATTTCGCGCACCATGGGAGTTTATTGCGGGGTGTTGCATTCTTTGTTATCGCCGCCGTTAGGTTATTGTTATATGCTGGGGTGTGATTTTTGCTACGAGTTCGCTTTGGTTCAACGTATTTTAACTCTCGGTAACATTGAGAGTTTATTAATTACTGAGTTTAGTGATATATGTGTAGCTTATATGATTTTTACTAAGCCTGAGGTGATAGTTCTGGCTTCTCGTTAGCGGCGTGAGTCCAGCTACTCAGCGTCATGACCGTCACCTCACGGGGTTTATTGACTATTCTCATCGGGACTTCTCTATTGATCATACTCCTTTGGGTTCTCTGGATCATGTTTCTTGTCTTTTTTAGTAATATTTTTCTCTCATCCATTATTCACTCTCGTTAGTTCTCCGAATTCCCTTGAACTCTCTCTTTTTCTGGGCACGTCTTCCTTGCTTGCACGCACTCTAACCAAGATATCTGAATACATATACATCCTCATTTTTCCTTCATTACGCTAAATTCGCCTTTCTTTGATCATCCAATTTTATATGAATCCTCAAAAGCGATTACTTCACTGTTACCCATTTTAATAACCTTCACGGCGCCATATAACGTTGGGTCGTTATCTAAAATCTCAGTAAATCAAATATTTTACAAGGTTCATATGACGACTAGTGGCTGGCGTGTGCAAGCTAACGCCTGACTGCCAGCATCCCCGCTCAGCACTATGGTTGTCGCCAGGTACAACTCTAAGTTCCACATCCAGTGTGTCTGTCTTAGGTAAATATTAATTTGACGCCTCAGTGCATGCAGCCTAAACTCCCCATGACTTGCTGTCGAGGCGTTGGTTGGCAGCCCTGTCGCCTGTCATACATCCCAAAGGACAGCCACTGTGGGGGAACCTTACGTGTGGGGTACAAGAACGTTTTCTCCTTTTTACCACGTCTTTCTGTGTTTTCTCCGTACTTATGAATTTAAGATTTCTTTATTTCTTTAATTTCTCCATCAGCACTGCTGATACAGAAAAGATGATGAGAGCAGAAAGCGCTTCAAAATATACAGTAGAATTTATAAACAGGGAATGTGTGAGTATTGCAAAATCACCCTTCATCAGTCTGTCCAGCGCCTCGACTAGAGCCACGTGTTTCCAGTTTGATGGAACGCGTCACCTGGCCACACGTACTGCCCGGCCATTATCCACAGGTAACAAAGCACATCTTCTTGCAGCAAAGAAAATCTCAACTGCGTAAGCTTCTCTTCCTCCAAAATGGGATCATACTTTTCCCTGTTTTCTTTATCCCTTTGTCTTTTTTCTCTTTCCGTGGTATCATTGCTTTTCATTTTTTTCTTTAGGTTTGCTTTCTCTCCTTATATTCAATATGAAACGCGTAAAATTTGTTCTAACTACATTGAAATCGAACTTATATATATATATATATATATATATATATATATATATATATATATATATATATATATATATATATATATATATATATATATATATATATATATATATATATATATATATATATATATATATATATATATATATATATATATATATATATATATATATATATATATATATATATATATATATATATATATATATATATATATATATATATATAAATTGTGTGTGTGTGTGTGTGTGTGTGTGTGTGTGTGTGTGTGTGTGTGCGGGGAGGGGAACATTCATGGCATCAAAATTCCTGAAAGAGATAGTTTTGGAGTAGTGTTTTGTGAGATTTTTTTTTTTTTCGTATAATGTCGTGTATTTTCGTGAGTTTTGAAGATATGGGGACTTTTTTTTCGAAAAGTTTGCCGTGACGTATTTTATATACTGCAACTTGCTATTGTTTCGTGTAGAATACTGGATAATTGGTCCTTTACGTGTGAATATTCCTACCATTTTATGTGCAATATAACCTAACGTCAAATCGCAGCGTAAGCCAACCTTCCTCTTTCTATGAAGCACGTCAGCTCCCACCATTGTTTCTTCTCTGCTGTGTTCCTTCGTGTGTTGGGTGGCGCCTGTAGCTTTAGCAGACAGTAAATGGTAAAACTCACCATCAATAAGTTACCCATTACGAAACCATCGAGCTTTTATATGGAATTTCATAGTCACGCTCCTGATACAGTAATTCTTGTGAAATTGTCATTTTCGTAAATACCAGCAACACGAATATAAATGTCCCACAGCTACGAGGAGCTGCACACGAGGAGTCGTCACGGACTATTGCTGCTTTCGTTTCCGTTCAGCATGCAAATGTGGATTTCCAATTTTTATGATATGTGGAGTGGAGAGAGAGTTGATAAGAAGTATAAGGAGGAGGCAGTTGCAATTTTTGGGACATCCTGAGAGCTGGAGGAATGGAAAGGGATTGCTTGATGGGGAGGACTGAAGAAGGAGGTTTGATAGAAGAAAAGCAAGAGGAAGGCAAAGAAAGAAAGAAATGGAGACCTTGCTGGAAAGTGTTAACATAGGATGGAACACTGTAGACCTGGTCAGAATGGCAGATAGGAGAGTTGATTAGCGCTCCATGATTGCTAACATCACAGCAATTCGATAAGATAAGGTATGATATGTGACTGGTTATTAATTGGTGGTATTTTATTTTATTTTTTATTTTTTCAGTATTAAAACAAAAGATAAAAAGAGCTTTGGTGACTGGTACCCGAATATTCTGCGATAAGGAAAGATGTAGAATAATGTGCCTTGTAAAACTCTGCTCGTCCTTAACGTAAGTAAGCAGGAGTTGCCTCTCGATGAAAAGAAAGAACTACAGATTTGTTCGAGCTTCTTTGTTCAGGACGCGTGCACACTTGTCTGCTGTTATCTGTATTAATTAATCAGTATTAATAATGAACGGAAAAGGTTTGTTTTTATGAACACCACAAAGATATAATTTCACATTTTTTTTCCAAGAACTTATCATCAATGTTCTCATAAAAATCATGGTAGAAGCAATAAACAAAAGGCAAAATCAATGCATATTCGCCCCCACACCACCCAGAAAAAAAAAAAAAACTATAATTCACCTTGTTCACAAAGTAAAATCAAGCGGTGTGTGTGTACTATGTAAAGCGAGTGATGTATTATGCAGTCGTCCACAGCCTGTCATACTCATATCGAGCAAGAAGACAGCACACAGAGGCAGCACGATCTTAGTTTGAGCTAAACACATTACTCTCTCAAGTCCATAACAATACTGACATCACTGGACGACCACTGCAGGATTTTCAAAATATGTATTAGACTACATGTCAAGCACACGGAATGTTGAATTATATAATTATTCTCTGGCCGCGTCCTACGTGGTAAATGTAACTGCATATACGCTTTTGTTGGTTGGAGCTGCAGCCGAGACAGTCAGTGCACAATACATGCAGATGCCTACCTTCTTCTATGCCTGATCAATGGTTACCTGTGTCCTGGAAACGATCTTACCTGCCTATGTCTCACAAGCCGGAAAGGTGTACTTTACCTGCTTGCTGAGGGAACTTTCAGCGTTACTATGGAACTGGTTGTGCGCTGCAGCTCATTAATTAAGGATTGATAATTTCAATAACAGATCACAGTACATCGCGTGTTCGATTCTGAGTGGGAAAGATTTGCGTTTTTATAATGGATAATATTAAAGTAATTAAGAAAATGATAAACTTTATTTGGATAAATATCAACTCATCACCCTTTTAAAAAGACGTTTTCAACATTTATTAATTTTCTATATTTTACTTCATCTTTAATAATTAAATGTATTTTTTATCTCGCTTTTTACACTGAAACACGAATATTGCAGACGCTTCCCATGAATTATTTCATAAGAAGTGACGAAGCTCTGCCTATTTACTGAGCAACGTTTTCTGCTTTTATAATATCCCATTGACTACAATACGAAAAAAGCATCTCCGTAGTGCAGTGGCTAGCGCACCTACCTACGAATCCACGGCCACAGTTGGAATCCTGGCTGGAGCACTTGACGCACAGACCATCCACCTATTTATTCTTCTTTCAGTTTGGTCGATAAATGGGTACCTGATAGGGAAACCTGATGAAGATAAAGAGCTGAAAACCGAATGTCACAGTGGCTCTTTGTCTTCAGGAGAGGGATGCCACTCACCACAGGCTCAGAGGATGAAACCGCAGTGAGGGCATCGCGTAGGTGCCTGGCGGTGTGCATTAAACAAAGTAGTCACTATAAAAGTATAATGAATGTCCTACTTCAATGTTAATTTTTTTCCATATGTATATTTCTGGCTCCACAACTCGGCGCTTTGACAAATACCATCCACACCAGAGACTTGGGAAGGGTATGGTGTTACTTATGTAAAAACGAATATATCCCACGTGTCTTTAACCTGGTCCTCCAACCCGGCAAACCACACCAGGGCACGAAGAAAAAACAGCAACATACATCACTTCACAAATTATGTAAATAACAAACTGCACTTTTCATTGCAATATAACAAGCAAAGAAGCAATTACTACGAATAGACAGACATAGGATGGTATACACACACACACACACACACACACACTACATCATATCTTTTACTTGAACTCGAAAAAGCTAATAGAAGAAGTTGAGATGATTTATCTTCATTACCTCTCTACCTTAATGGCGGTGCTCTGGCTGCTCAGGCGACGGTGGTGCTGATCAAGGAGCAGCTGCGGGGTTCATGGGGAGCACGTCTACGTTTACCTTGCCATCTTGATTCCGAGACATGGAAACGCTGCGCAAGGAAGATAACGGAGGCCTTTTCTAATAATTAGTGTAGTGTCTTTTTTGTACTAGCAGGGGGTCAATCAAGGGCACGAAAGAGAAAAAGACGCTGTTTTTGCCTCTCTCCCTTTCCCTGGAAAAAAAAAATTACCATAGAAGAGAGTCCAGAAGTCAGTTAAGTATCGGAATATCCCCTGATGTTCCTCTCTTGAAGCAGGTCGTCATAGAAAGGGAAAAATGAAAACAGCAGAGAGTTCCAGAGTTTACGAGTGAAAAGGATGGAGTAAATGTACTAGTTAACTCTCCCATTAGTGAGATGGACAGCACACGAATGAGAGTAACTAGATAGAAGAAAAAAATTTTAAAAACACGAAACCGCCACGAAGGACTTAAGGATTCGTTAATGTGTGTGTTCCCTTGTAGTAATCATTTGTAGTCCTTCCGTAAAGTATGTTTGGCTGGGAATGTCACTGGGAGAGGACGAACCTTGCTTTAAATTAAAGAATTCTTCATGGGAGGGACGCCTGCAATGCTCGAGTGTCCGGCAAGGTTGCTCGTTTTCTATACCTTTGTTTGGAGCTGGAAGGCTGCCTGCGAGGAGTGAGGCAGCGGGAAACAGAGTCAGAGGGCGAGTCAAGAGGTGAGTAAGAGAAGCGTCGCAATCCCTCCCCTCTAAGCCACAGTGTTTACGCCCCATTGATGATGATTAGAAGCGACATGCAGATGTACCTCTGCTCCCGCTTCATCTCCCTTGTGTGTGTGCTGTTTCATCGCTGGAGGCTCCTCGGGTAACGGGTTTACATTTTCTCCTTTACAAACGCTCTCTCTCTCTCTCTCTCTCTCTCTCTCTCTCTCTCTCTCTCTCTCTCTCTCTCTCTCTCTCTCTCTCTCTCTCTCTCTCTCTCTCTCTCTCTCTCTCATCAAAAACCCATCATCTAAGGGTACACAGGGATTCATTCAGCAAACAGCCGTCCAACAATCACAATAACTTAACGATTTTTCTTCATTAGAGCGCGAGGAGAATGAGTTCCCGGGGAGGCGGGGAGTCCAAAAAAGCTCATTCGTCTTCGTATTAAGTGAAGACACTGTGGTGGGTGGGTGGTTCTTGGACTGGTTGGTTCTCTCTCTCTCTCTCTCTCTCTCTCTCTCTCTCTCTCTCTCTCTCTCTCTCTCTCTCTCTCTCTCTCTCTCTCTCTCTCTCTCGTTTATTCAGTTTCCAGCTCCAACACTTACCTTCGTTCTTCATTCCTCCCTACTCCTCCCTTTACCCAACTTTTTTTTTCTTTTTCTCACTCCCTGTCCCCTTTCTTCCCCTGTCTTTTTTCTCCTTCACTTCACTTCCTGCGGACCTTCCTTTCCGCCTCCCCTCTTCCTTGCTCCTTCCCTCCCTCCCCATCCCTAGCTCTCCCTCCCACCCCATTCCCTACCAACCTCCCCAACATTGGCCAGAGATTAAATTTATGAAAGAAACTTTATTATTTTTTTTGTCCGTCTTCATTTTGGAAGGAGTTTGGTTTCGGTCTTCGATTTATATTACATTTACTGAGAGAGCAGGTTTTTATTGAACTAGACCCACTATTTTCCATTATTACTCCGAATTTTCCGCCTCCTATTTATCTTTTTTTTCATATATCAAGAGCTCCGGAAGTTAAGCTAAAGTTTAGGGAAAGTTCTCTCAGATTCTGTAGTAAATATCACTTTGGAGATTCGTGTTATTAAAGGCAGGCCGGTCTGGACCTCTCAGGAAGTCTGTGTAATATCGCCGACCTGCTTCTCAAGATTACCATCCGCCTCCCGCCCAGGCTCCTTTCCACAGGATGCCTCCGAGGTTACGTGGACGCCCTTTCAGCGGCAGCGTACATAATTTTGGTGTTACTCAGAGACATATTCATATGCTGAGTTTGTTTGCATGTATAAGTTATGAGAGGCAGGTAGGTGAGTATAGGAGGAGGAGGAGGGGAGGATGTGTGGGGAGGGGTGTTCGTCTCTGCCGGCTGCTAGATTTGTAATTCATTCCATAGGTATTCCTTTTGGCTTTTCCGGTTTTAGTCGTAACCCATTTTGCCTTTCATTTAATCTTCTTGTGGTTCTTTTATTTCACTTACGTTCTGAAAGCCATCTTATGTATTCCGACCATTCTCTCCGCTTCTTTCCTCTTCATACGCCTCCCCGTCTTAGCGCTCTAAATTTCCTCTACCTCATTATCCTACAGTCTCCTCCAAGTCTTACATTTTTATATCCAACACTCGTATTTCCTAACCCCTCTGTTCTGTTTCTTTTTACCTAGTTCCCTGCAAGTTACCAATGTGCTTCCCGAACATTGCCTGTCCTTCGTTCATACCTCATATCCATCTATCCCCGGCAAACGTCTAGTTGTAACCATAATTTATTCCCCCGGGCGCTCCTTGATCCCTTTCTTCTCTTCACAACACTTCCAACTCATCTCAACACCACCTCAGCTCCAGGCGACCCTCCTTGTTATTCTAAACTAGTGGAAACAACACACAACGCCACATAGCAACTCATCATTAGTTTACATCGGCCCCTCAAATCCAGTAATCCAGTTAGGCGGATAGGTTTGTGTCTTTTACCGCCTCCTGTTTGACTTTGTGGAGTCTGAGGGCGCATCGCGAAAATTATTGCCCGAAACCCCACGGAAAGTTACGCAATTGAGAGGCGACGTGCGGGGGAGCTTAGTGGCCATGGAAGGGATCAGGTCAAGGGGTAGAAGGACAACCTAGTGGCAGCAGGGATTGTGTGGTAGTTCTGGGAGGGAATCACAGTGGGAAAATACTAATAGAAGATGATCGGGAATGAGAGGAAAGCGTGAAAGGGCGCCGGCCTGAAAAGAGATGAGGGATAATGGCAGTGGGAGGGCTGCAAGAGGCGGGAGGAAGAGAAACGAATATAAAAGTAGTATCTGTAAGGAAAATGAAATAACTCAAATCGCCCCAGAACAGAATGAGGGGAACACTGCGCCAAACTGGTAAAGGAGATATTAAAGATTAATTCTTCATCAGCATAATTTTGGAGGCACGTCCCTCGCTGATCACCTCCCTGCCGCGACTCTCCTCACATGCTGAATCGAGCAATTCATTAAGAGAGAGAGAAAGAGAGAGAGAGAGAGAGAGAGAGAGAGAGAGAGAGAGAGAGAGACATATGTATGCTTTTGCTAGATATTTTCTAGTGTGTATGAACTCTGGTGAAACAGTTGGTGTTTTAGAAAAGTTAAAGTATTTATAAATGACTGTCATTGTGCAACATGTAATTTCATAGATACGCAGTGTCACCTCCAGTCTTCCTCGATGTCTGCCCACTCACATTTAACACACCACCACTAATACACGTGCAGCAAACACTGTCACCACTCCAGCAATCAGTACCGCCACACACGACCCGTGACACCTCCGCTCCTCCAGTCCACGTAAATGTAGGTACAGCCACCGCTATCCCACTCCAGGTATGGGTAGGCACAACCACCGCTTCACCCTTCAGCTCTCCACCCGTCGCTGTCCACCCGCTTCACCCTCGGACAAGGGAATGAATTCCAAGCACCTGACCCCTTTCCACATTAACTGGTGTGGACGGAGTCTCTCCTTACCCCCCTCCCCCCGGTCATTACAACAGTAGTTTAAATATCATCCACAAAATCCTTTATCAAATGACACACAGAAGAAAGTAAATACACTACAGTGAACGTATTGAATATACAAAAATGTGTACACAGAAGTATAGGTAAAAAGAACATAACAAAATACAACACCAAATGGCCCATTACAATTTTAATTCCAGACACTTAAATTACTTTACAGTACCGTCTCAAATGATAAGGAGAACCCTTGTTGATTTACCATGAGTCCTTAAATCTAAATAACCATCACCAATTTAGGAAGAGTGG
The DNA here is from genome assembly GCF_035594125.1 of Scylla paramamosain. Taxonomy (NCBI): domain Eukaryota; kingdom Metazoa; phylum Arthropoda; class Malacostraca; order Decapoda; family Portunidae; genus Scylla; species Scylla paramamosain. Next base: position 6,340,930 of record NC_087171.1, on the reverse strand, counting down.
TGAACTCGTGGTAACAGCAGGAGATTGATTAATTATAATAACTATCCCACCCATCGGCTTGCCTCAGGAGGACTCGGCGAGTTGGTGCAGTGGTGGTCTTCGTGGGCGCCTTCTGTGACGCTGCGTATATATTATTTTTCTTCTTCGTGTGGAATCATTATGCA
>NC_087171.1:6303266-6335766 GCF_035594125.1 Scylla paramamosain | reverse complement strand
TGATAGAAAATACATTTGTAAACACTGGAAAAGCCGCGGATGAAATGATACTGAGGAGAGATACGTAACGGTAGAAAAGGAAGCATGTTGGAAGGAAACGGGAGAAAGAAAATATACGAAAGTCTTTCCTGATAGTGCAATTTCATTACAGAGAAGGAGGAACAACATAAAAGGAACAGAAACTCAGAGCAAGCAGCACCAGACCTGTTGGCCGTCATTAGGCTGTTTGTGGTGACTACACTAACTAGCAGATAGTAAAGGAAAGAAATAAGGAGAAATAAAAAAATATAGGAGTAGGGGGAGGAAGAAGAGGAGCAAGAGGATGAAAAGAAGAAGGAGGAGGAGGTGGAGAAGAGGAGGAGGAAGAAGAGGAAGAAGAGGATGAAGATTAGGAGACATTTGCTTGTGGCGAAAGTTTAAAAAAAATGGTATGGATTTGTAGAAAGAGAACCGAAAAATAGTGAAAAAGAAATAGCAAAGATTAGTAAGTTAGATTAGCAAAACTGCAGGAGGACGTATGAAGGAGAGGTAAAAGAAGAGTAAAGTGGCAAATAGTGGAGAGAGAACGAGAGAGAGAGAGAGAGAGAGAGAGAGAGAGAGAGAGAGAGAGAGAGAGAGAGAGAGAGAGAGAGAGAGAGAGAGAGGAGGAAGAATGGAGGACATTTCAGGAGGCAGTTCTCAGCAGTGGAAACGAAGTGTGTGGCGTAAGGAAGTTAGGTGGTGGAAGGGGAATAAAAGACAGGGAATAGTGGAATGATGTAGTGAACCAGGTAGTCAGGGAGGGGAAAAAAGAAAAAGAAGTGGAACCTACTGGTAAGAGCACTAAAAGCAAAGAAGGAGGGAAAGGGGAGTGATGGTGGTAAGATTGTAAGAGGAAGAGAAAGGAAGGATGTGGGAAGGAAGGTTCTTTGGGACAAACATGAGAGTTGACACGAGGTGGGGGAAGGAAAAGGTGGTAAAATTAGAGACAAAAAAAAAAAGTGAAGGGAAGGAAAAGGGAGCAAGTGTCAGAAGCTATTTTATTGTAAGGGAGAATTGCTAGAGGGAAGGACACTGAGAAAAGATGTGGTATCAGAATTATGATGAGTTGTTAAATGAGAACGCAGAGAATGAAGCTGTAATGGATTATTTAGGAGAAGGGGAAACTCGAGAGTGTGAGAGTCGGAGCGTTTAAGGAAATTGAGGCAAGGGAGATGTTTGGAGACTTACAAGAAAGGGGAGTGGGTGGGCACACAGGGAGTCACTTAATAAACATGAAGATAATGTGCAGCGACTATGTAAGTATTGAATGTGCAATGAGAGCAGAGTAATTTACACAAACAAATATTGGTAGAATGCTAATTCCCGTAATACAGCAATGCATAAACATATGAAGGAAAGGAGATTGCTATATCTAAAGAAGAATTGCTTTGGTCAGATTACCAGAATAATTGTTTCAAAGAGTATTAATGAATAGAGACTGGATAACGAACCATGGTCATAACAGCGTGACTTTTGGAGAAGTAGATGATGAAGTGTTTACCTTAGGATACGTAGAGGTGCTTGAGACATGTGATGAGGTACAGGGTTGTGTGGAATTCATAGAGATGGAGAAAGCACATCAGATGGATTGCTAAAATGGAGGTACTGTAGTTTGTGTAGATGTTGAGCGGATGGCAAACAAACAAACAATTGACCGGAGAGAAGCAAAGGAGGTCAGTATAATGTAGGCTGAGAAGGCCAAGAGTTTTCTTCCAGCACAGAATGAATCAGTGACCGTCAGACACGTCTCACGCTGGAATGAGTATGATTACTTGTAAATGAATATATTGCTTAAACTGAAGTGGTGACGAACAGTTACAAGATTCCGTTTTAGAGTAGCGATGGTGATGATGGTGAAGACGATGACAACAATAGTGCTAATAATAGGGGGGCGAGACACCAGTAGTGGCAGTAATAGTTGTGGGGGTGGTAGTAGTAGTAGCAGCAGTAGTAGTAGTAGTAGTCGTGGTAATAGTAGCAGTAATGGTGGTAGTAGTAGTAGTAGTGGCGGTGGTAGTAATAGAAGTAGCAGCAACAGTAGTAGTAGTAGTAGTAGTAGTAGTAGTAGTAGTAGTAGTAGTAGTAGTAGTAGAAGTAGTGGTGGTAGTGGTATTAGTAAGTGGTACTAGTAATATCAGTAGCAGTAGTAGTAGTGGTGGTAGTAGTACCAGTAGTAGTAGTTGTAGTAGTAGTAGTAGTAGTAATAGTAGTAGTAGTAGTAGTAGTAGTAGTAGTAGTGGTGGTGGTGGTGGTGGTATTGGTATTGGTATTAGTAGGTGGTCGTAGTCATATTAGTTGCAGTAGTAGTAGTAGTGGTGGTAGTAGTAGTAGTAGTAGTAGTAGTAGTAGTAGTAGTAACTGGTAGTAGTAGTAAAAGTGGTAGTAGTAGTAAAAGTAGTAGTAGTAGTAGTAGTAGTAGTAGTAGTAGTAGTAGTGGTAGTAGTAGTAAGAGTAGTAGTAGTAGTAGTAGTAATAGTAGTAGTAGTAGTAGTAGCAGTAGAAGTAGTAATAGCTGTAGTAGTAGTAGCTGTAGTAGTAGTAACAGCAGCAACAGCAGCGGTAGTAAAAGTCCGTTGTAGTAATGGCTACATGCATTAGAAGAGCATGATTTTTATTTTTTTATTTATATTTGGTTTGGCAAAGCACTTTTTTTCTCCTCTTTCGACAGACTAGGAAGTATATAAGTATATCAGCTCTCGGGTTCATATTTCCTTTATTATATGACATCACTCTTCTTGTAGACTACAAGTAGTATGTTTGTTGGCAACTTTTTCTCGGTTTTTTGTATTGACCAGGTACAAATTTATCTAATCAAATATTCCAGAAAGTAATTGGGTGACTTTTTTTCTTTGTACTACCCCTATTAAGATTCCGTGTCCCATTCCTGTTGCAACCATAATTATTACTGATAAATTATCTCTGCTGTACAAAGCATCAGTCTCGTGTCAGCATCAAGCTGCATTACATCGCTGCTGACACAATCAGAAAAAAATACGTATTTTTTCGTCCACTTATATTCTGTCTGGCAAATTTTTCCTATCTTGTTTAGAATATTCTCATATGTATGCAAGGTTCTCTCTCTTTTTTTATCAGTGAAATTCCCCCTTTTCAGTCCCCATGCATTTAATTTCCTAATTATTTTATTTACTTATTTATTGTGTGTGTGTGTGTGTGTGTGTGTGTGTGTTTCTATATTTCTTTGTGTGTGTGTGTGTGTGTGTGTGTGTGTGTGTTTCTATATTTCTTTGTGTTTGTGTGTGTGTGTGTGTGTGTGTGTGTGTATGTGTTTTTCTATATTTCTTTGTGTTTGTGTGTGTGTGTGTGTGTGTGTGTGTGTGTGTGTTTCTATATTTCTTTGTGTTTTGAAATACTGGAATACTATACATGGTTTGATCCTTATTCATACCATTTCCTTTTTTTGCTCCTTACTATTTATCGTCCCCTTTAATGCCCTGGCACTGCAATAGTCCCCCGCACCTTTCTTGAGTGATATTTTTATTTCTTTCTAATGTCATTTTGTGAAATTAATTTCGTATTGGTTTTAAAATGTTTTGTCAGAGAGCTCTAAACCTTAACACAAATTCTATAATCAGCACATCATCGGAGCTTTCATATTACGTATATTCTTATCACCTTTGATTGTATTTTCACGTAGTTTTCATAATTTCATGGAGTTTATCAGACCCAGAGAGAGAGAGAGAGAGAGAGAGAGAGAGAGAGAGAGAGAGAGAGAGAATAAGGGAAACGGAAAGACAAGGCTGCGGGTCTACAGACTGTAGAATGATTAACGCTGAATGGCCAAGATACGCTGCTATCCATGTCGGCATCGGGAAAGGCAGTTTGCTCTCGGATGCCACCAACTGGACCACTCCACCACCATGCAGCACCATGCAATCAAAGAGTCAATGCGGAAGGGCTGAACCCCTCGGTACATAAGATAATCAAGAGCGAGGCTAGTGAGCACGTCCCAGCGCAGAGGAAAATTATTTTCTTGTCAAGTCTCCTTTTGGACGTTGTAGCTGTGAAAGTGTTCCGCTTCTCCGTGGTGGTGGCCAGCAGAGCTTTTCATTTATGCTGCCAGACAGCATGGCCGAGTGGAAAGAAATAGATTCTCAGAGAGGAAAGGGTGTGGGTAGGATTATGCGGTAGCTTTAATTCTTTAAGCTGATTGACTCACATCCTTGATAGATATTAAAATCAGCCTTTATGATGACGTCTTCAGCTTAAAAGCAACAGGTAAAAACTTTCACACACACACTCATATATATATATATATATATATATATATATATATATATATATATATATATATATATATATATATATATATATATATATATATATATATATATATATATATATATATATATATACGTATTTATTTATTATTTCTCATGTCTTTGATGTCTTAGAAAAGCAGAAAGAGATTTCACCACCCAATAAAAGCCCCACTCTAAATATTAACCTGCAGCTCTAATATGGAAATCGGATTTTCAGCCGTGGCCTCGCATAACGAGTGGCGGCTCTTGGGGAAACACCACAGATCACGCTTCAGTTGGCACTCACGACGCTTCCGTGCTGCTTCCTCTTCGTCGTTGTGGAGCTTTTTCGTAAGAAGATATTTCTGGATCAAGAAGTAGTTCATGCTGTGTGTTGATGAAGTAAAAGTGTCATGTAGTGAGAGCAAGATACTAACATAATGCAATGAAGACTGCATTGCTTGTGAAGCACACACACAACAAGCAAAATCTTCATTTTTTTTTTTTTTTTGCAAAGCTGCGTGTTATTGAGAGTGATAATTACCCTAAACCCGTATTTTTGCGAAAAAAAAAGCCAAAGAAGACACAAATTGCATATGTAACAAAATATAAATATCACTCAAGCTTCAAACACGATACCACGAAAAAACCTGTATGACTAATTAACCTCTTTTCTCTAAATCTAGGCATCACTTTCAACAGTACTGTCACTAACCTAACACACTCTCCCTCACCATCACTTTCTCATAAACAGATGAAATAAATATCTTGCGGTGAAAATAATATGTTCAAGAAATGGTAATTGTCTCTTAGGGGGCATGTTGGTAATGAAACTGCCAGTGAGAAAGTGAGCTTTCATAGGAGGTGAGTGGTGCAGGGATGCCAGACCGCCCCTGGGAGCAGGAGCCGCCGAGAGGGCTGCCGTTTCTCAGAGACCTTACCTAGTATATGGAATGCTCGCTGGCCTGGAGCAGAATCAAATATAACTCATGGGACTCAGTGAGTGAAGCTGTGTGAGTCCTGCTCTGGCAACTGATTGAGCAGGACTACTGTACTATGCTTTCATTGAGGCTCGATTCATGTTGTGATTTTTTCCGCAGGTGTAAAGGTACGAGCACTCAAACCTAAGACTCTGCGACTTGTATATTTTTAATATAGGAAAAAAGAAAAGTCTCGCTTTTTTTTTTTTTTTTTTTTTTTTTTTTGCAGATATCAAGGAAACTGATTAAGGATAAAAGATGTATATATATATATATATATATATATATATATATATATATATATATATATATATATATATATATATATATATATATATATATATATATATATATATATATTCTAGGTAGATAGATTAAAAAACGCTCGCCGCGACAAAAGGTTCAAAGAGAACAAAAAAAAAAAAGGTCAATTTAAATAGATCTGGAGGCGTCTTGACACTCTCCTGAAATGGTTCAAATCTTAGAAAGGAGGAAAATTTGAAATAGGTATAAGGTATAAAATTACAGATTTGAGCATTAAAATGAAAATTCAAATTAATTTCTCTATAATTGAGGTGGAGAGAATAAGTGAGCGTGAGCGAGACAAGGTTGCAGGAAAGAGGAAGCATGCAGTCAGTACGTTCAGAAGAACAGCAATTAACCATGGAAATAACCGTATAAGATAGCAAAAGATGCAGCATTGCAGTGGTGAGTGACACTTTGTAAGCAGTCAGCTAAAGAGGGAAGGTGGTGTGGCGACAAGTTTTAGACTCCTTTTGTGTGCAGTAAACCTGTATGAGTTGATCCTCCACATATATGGGAATCGTACTCCATGCAATCACAGATAAAGCCTCTATAAAGAGAAGTGAGGAAGGAAAATTGACAGACATCACCGAATACCCAACTATGGAAGTTGTTTTAGCAAGAGACTAGATATGAAATATGTATCTATGATTTTTTAGAAATGAACAGACCAAATATATTAGTGAGGAAGAAGGGGATAACTGAGTGTCATGAAAGAAGAGGGGAAAGTTTTCTGGATGGTTGTGGTGAGTGGATAGATGAAGGAACTGAGTGTTTGAGACATCCAACAATACAAGGTTTGTCCTTTGCTATTCATTTATCATAAAAAGATCGAAGTAAACGTTCAGTGGCTTTTCTACGTAAATTGTCTGATTCCTGTTGTGTTGAACTCCTGATAAATGACTGAAAATACTGGGAGGAGCCATTAACGTACGAGTAAGAGTGAATATGAATGGAAAGGAGTGAATGATAGGACAGAGTCCATGAAGAGATGGAGAGAGATTGTATGAGGAATTATACCAGTATGTCAAAAGCTTAGGAGATGCTTAAGACGACAGCAAAGATTGTGTGTGTAAATTAATAACATTCACACACACACACACACACACACACACACACACACACACACACACACACACACACACACACACACACACACACACACACACACACACACACACACACACACACACACACACACACACACATACACACACACACATTTTGAATCACTTCATTAAGGAAGCCTGCATGATTCTTCTTGTGTAAAAGGGACACCGTCCATCATGGATTTTGTTACAATAAACTGCTAGAAACACTTAATCAGTTCCATTTCTTTCAAGGAAAACATATAGAAGATATTCTTATAATATCCGAGCCAGATGAAAATTCACAATATTATAACTATCGTACAAGTGAATTATATAATTTCAGAAGTTGCTTGCAAATGGCATGCAAATATATCGACTGAACCTGAATGATTCGTGCTCCGAAATGATGCTAGAGTCTGGACGCGACCATTCCACACGTGAGAGAACGCCTCTTCACTATCAGTCTTCAAGTGCCAATCTTCAACAGCCAGGTACAGATGCCTGTTTGCTAGAGGAACAAGAATAGTTATATGAAAGGAAGTAAGCGGAACTGTGTGGGGTAAAGGGAAGTGAAGAAAGAGGTTATGGTAATCAAATAGAAAGCATCAGGCTGCGAGGAGAAAGGTGGAGAGCGGCAAGTGGAAGCCCTCCAGATAACACTCGTCACAAGACTAAAGCAATGTCAATATTTGCATGTGCTATCTTCCCTGAGTCACGCCGACTCTTACCTTCTGTTTGTTTGTGAATTTTGTCTCCCGAGCCTTAATGAGAAGGAGAATGTGCCTAGAGGAGACATCGCTGCGAGGGAAACACGGCCACCGCCAGGGCTCCATATCGCGCCTCCCGCCCTGCTATCTGGGGAGGGACGGGGCGGCGGCTAGCGAGAACAGGAAAGCTAGGGAATTTCACAAATGCAGACCCTCAGCAACAGACATAAAAATCTTACACGAAGTCCTGTGCTGCTGTAAGGTTTATTTATGTGGGCCATATTCTAAAATACTTCGCGCCGCTCCTCCACTACTTTCGAAAAGCTTTAGTTGAAGCTACACGGATTTTTAAGGATGTTTTTTACGATTCTAGTGACAAATTAACAAGATTTCTACATTATTAACAGAAGAAACACTCTTGAAAACTCGATTAATCTTCTATATGGCCTTTGAAAATAGTCGTGTTAAGAGAGGAAAGCGTTTCTGAATACGGGTCTGTGTATGAATATATAATATGGCAAGCACAGACTTTACTGGCTGGGATAAATGTAATGTTTCTAGGAGCGCTTCACAAAGCCTGACACATAGTACACATGGACGGATGCTATGATTTTCAACCTTTCAGTAATGCCCGTTAAGCAAGAACTGAATATTTTTTTATGCTCACCATTCCATCCCGATGTAGCCCTCCCACACGCGCCAGTATCCATGGCCTGCGTGAAGGTCTGCTCGTGCGCTCACATGATATTGAAATCTTAATTAATAGTTAAAACGTATCTAGTTGCATCATGTCAAGTTAAATGGAATGTGGGTCAGTGATTGTGTTTGGTGTGTATAATGAATCCAGCGTAAACGTGGTATGTTGTAATCACTTTATTCACCAATGACTCGTCTGTATCTTCCTTGTCTATGCTTGTTGGGTGTGACATGTGGTTATTTTTCACTGGAGACATAAAAAAAAATTTATGTATGTGTCTATTATTGCTTAAATCACTGATAACTTAATTCAATAATGATGAAAATCAAGTGTTTTGTTTTCAAATGCGCAAGTCTTTTTATCGTTGTCAAATCGCAATCCAGTTCGTTAATGGCAATCGAGAGTTAGCTGTGTGTGCCTGATTGTGATTTTTAAAACCTCTCCTATAACTGACGTCAAGCTAATTGGACTGTAATTGCGGGGTAAATTCCTCGTACCTTTCCTGGAAGTGTCGTTGACAAACTGCCGAGTTTTTGGGATGAAGCGAGTCACTTTTACGAGATTGGTGAGAGGCGACTGGTTTTTTTTTTTCTTACTATTATTATTAAAATATTAGTGAGACAATTTGTAATTAATGATGATTTTTCTAGTGAAGTCTGCCACACCAGGCAAAACGAAAGGAAATGCATAATTTCTAGCAGCGAGACAAGTGGTTGGTGACGCGCCGAACACAACGGCTCTTTTCATGTGTGCAAACAGATGATGAGATCAGGGATAACCATAAATATGCTGGTGTGTGGCCCCTGTGTAAGATATTTTTTGATAGGCAATAACCTGCTACTTTGACACGTAATCACTGATGAGTGACATTAGGATTAATAAGACGAAATTCTTCCTCCGATAATAAGTGTGTGAAGTGGCATGAGGCGTCACTGGCGTCCCTTGAGCGTCTTCCTGGTGAACTTAATAACGAGGCCTATTATTGGCAAGGAAAACCTGACCTCAACATCTTCACTTAAGTCACAGAGTACAGGAGACGCGGAGGAGACACGGAAAGCTCATGGGGGTCAAGCAAGTTTATTGATTCTGGAGTCAGAGTCTGTAGAGTGTGTGTTGCTTCAAGATACTTGAGGTCGACGATGCAGTGATAGATGCATGAAATACATGTGTGTTTAAAATCATTACAGAAGGTGACGCCTTGCACTGTGCTGTAGTAAGGAACAAATGGAACAAATCATGTGTGTAAAGTGTTTTGCAAGTCACACACACACACACACACACACACACACACACACACACACACACACACACACACACACACACACACACACACACACACACACACAGGAGTATCACGTTTAAAGCTGACAGTGCTCTTGGTCCAAACTGGAGATTAGGAGGCTGGGTTGGGGGAAGAAGAGAGTGGCGACGTGGTAGGGTTGGGGGAGGAAAGATAAGAGCAAAGGATGAGAAAGATCCCAAATATCCCTCAGCCTCGTGCTGCGTAAGGGGGGCACGGAAATATCTTAGTATTGAGAAGTCAGCAGAAAATGTCTCTCCAATTCTTCCTCCAGCTCATTCTCTCTCTCTCTCTCTCTCTCTCTCTCTCTCTCTCTCTCTCTCTCTCTCTCTCTCTCTCTCTCTCTCTCTCTCATCGTAATAAGATAATTTGCTGCATGTCATCCTGGTCCCCTCACCGCCTCACTCCTTCAAGCGGGATGTGCCATAATATAATGCAGGAGAGACCTTCCCGTCAACGTAATTCTCGCTTTTCCTAAGAAGCCTCAGTCCCTCACGTAATCACCATCAGACAGAAAGGATTGCTGCGTGGGAAGGGAGATAGAATGAGAAAAAAAAAATGGGGCGAGAGAAGAGGAGAGAATGAATAACAGTAGCTGAAGTAGAGAGAGAGACAGAGGAAGAGAAAAAAAATCTCAAACATGAAAAGCATTAAAAAAAGGAAATAGCAAGGGAAATCATTAGACGTACGAAAGAAAAATAATCTAATTACCAACCATTATGAAAGCAGTCACAACGCTGGCTTTCTTTTTTTTTTTTTTTTTACTTTTTCCAGCAATTAATTAGGGAGAATTCACTGGTATGGTGACGCTTTAAATCACGAGCTGCGAAAAGAAAGCTCATCTGATTCAGTGCCGAGGCTGTTTGTTCACCGTGAGTGGGATCGTTTGATGTGAGCACTGACGAGGAGCATGAAGAGCGCAGGTGGTCCGCAGAGTGTGATGAAAGAAAGATTCTGTATTTTCCCCTTTGTTCTCCTTTGAATCATTGCACGTGCCAGGTGTTGTGTTCAGCGTGGCGACGCCCCTGCCTCGCCTCTCCTGGGGATCGTCGATCCTTCCTAGCGTGCCCCCTTTGTTCCCCTTCCAGCCCAGTAACCAGCGCAGACAGGACGCGGTGGTGTTCTTGTCGTTCGTTATCGTGTCGCTGAGACCCGGTCCTTTCCTTTCTCACAGCTCGCGTAACCAAAGTAAATGGTGTGTGTGTGTGTGTGTGTGTGTGTGTGTGTGTGTGTGTGTGGCTACCAGCCGGCCACCACCCTCTCCCCCACACTCCCTTGTTGACAAAGGCAATTTACCAGCTCAACACACGAGAGAAAGCTATTTGTGCCTCCCAGCATGAATTCTGAACTAGGTTAGCAAAGTTTTGTCCTTTCCTTTCGTCGCCCGAAGCTGTATGATATTTTTTCCATGCGACGTGGTATTAAAAAATGTTAAATATTTTTCAGAAAATAGGTAATTATATTCATTATCACCAAATAGCGGTACACAAGATGGTGGTCATTAATTTGTCTTTCCTAAGGTCTTGCATCCACGTGAGCGCAAAATTGAGAAGCAAAATTATTGCTTTTTGTTCGAAAATAGACAGGTAGGCAGGCAGGTAAGCAGACTAATTGATGGATAGACAGAGAAAGGTTGGTAAAATAGATAGATAGATAGACTGAATAACAGACAAACCAAAAGAGAGAGAGATGAATAAATAAGATCGGAGAAATAGAAAGGTAGTAGCTCAGTAAAGAAGAATCGTGAGTCGTGTTAGGGTGTGTTAGTTGTTAGGGTCGCGTCACCTCGCGATGCCCGTGGCGGTGTTCCCTCGGCCACGCGGTGCAGAATTGCGTGTGTGAGTGGCTATTTGTGTGGCCATTAGTGGCTGTCGGCTTGGTGGCGGCCAGGGCTCCGTACACTCACTGCCTCCCGCTCGCTTGTGCTCTTACATGCGCGCGCTCGGGCGCGCACACGCGTGCACGCACGCACGCACGCACGCACGCGCGCGCGTGCACACACACACACACACACACACACACACACACACACACACACACACACACACACACACACTGCCTGATGAGTGGAAGCTCGCTAACTTAACCCCGATTTTCAAAAAAGGTAGTAAATCTTTACCTTGTAATTACCGCCCATTTAGCTTAATTTCAATCGTATGCAAACTGTTAGAGACACTTGTAAGAGATAAACTTGTTAGTCACTAGCGGAAGTTAATCACTAGCGGAAAACTATTTAAAAATACCCAACATGGTTTCTGTAAAAAAAAAAAGGTTCTTGTTTGACGGACCTTTTGTCCTAGAGTTATATGATATTCTGAATTAGTATGACGAAAGTAAAGCGATAGATATAATATATCTTGACTTTCAAAAGGCCTTCGACAAAGTCCTTCACAAGCGTTTACTGATTAAGCTAAAATCGCATGGTATCCAAGGCAGCATGTTGAGATGACAAGCGATGACAAGTAACAAGCGGTGTGCCACAGGAGTCATTTTTAGGACCTGTTCTTTTCCTTGTTTATATGGACAACATAGATGAGGGTGTTACTATATAAACAACTGGTATGGTATCGAAGTTTGCTGATGACACCAAAAAAAAAGTACCATAGTCTTTAACGAACAAGTAAAAGAAATACAGAACAATCTAGACAAGTTGTCAGAGTGCGGGAAAACCTGTCAAATAAGTTTTAATGCGGATAAGGGCAAAGTCCTTCATATAGGGATCAAAACGGGAAAACAAAGTATATTATGAGTGGTAACTAACTTAAAAATGTTGTTAGCGAAACTGATTTAGGAATAACAATATTGAACAGCCTAAAACCTAGCCAACAATGTTTAGAAATCGTAAAAAAAAAAAGCGAAAAAAAATAACTGACTTAGCTGGCACATGGTTTTGAATATAATTATTATAATACGATTCTCACTTGGTATACTTTCTTGGTCCGTCCCCTTTTGAAATAATGTGTTCAAGCATGGTGCCCTATTACCAGAAAGGTGTAGATAAATTAGAACGAGTTCAGCGTAGAATAACAAAAATTATACCAAACCCAAGAAACAAATCATACGCAGAGCGACATAGAGAGTTAAATTTATTCCCATTAACACAAGAAAGACTAAGAAGTAACTTAGTACAAGTGTTTAAAATCATCAAAAGCATTGATAACATGGACTGCAGTCAGGGTTAGCATTAAAAAAACCCACCGAAAAAAACAGCTAAATATATATATATATATATATATATATATATATATATATATATATATATATATATATATATATATATATATATATATATATATATATATATATATATATATATATATATATATATATATATATATATATATATATATATATATTAAAATTTTGTTCTATACCATATTGATATGTCAATATATGTACATATACATAAAAAATGTGAAAGTAATCAGGTCTGACCCATTCATTTCCTGTATAGTACAAGTTAACACAGGCTTTGTCCAACCGGATCAACCTGTATCACTATGATCTAAACAAGTGTGTGTTCTTCACTAATAGAAAGTGTTAAAATCTTTCAAGATCTAACTCCCCTCATGACTTCTGGCACTTAGCCAAAAACATCTCCAATAACTTTGCCTCTTCATCTTTCCCTCCTTTGTTTCAACCTGATGGCACCACTGCCATCTCATCTATTTCTAAAGCTCAGCTCTTCGCTCAAACTTTTCTTTTTCGGTTAGAAAGTTTCCTTTCTAACCGTTCTATTGTTGATGTGGTAGACGCTCACTGTTCTTCTACTAAATCTGTTAACAGTGGTGTTCCTCAGGGTTTTCTTCTATCAGCTACTCTCTTCTTATTATTCATCAATGATCTTCTAAACCAAACTTTTTGTCCGATTCCACTACTACGCTGATGATACCACCTTGCACTTTCCCATGTCTCTTCGTAAAAACCCACCCCTTCAGGAAGTGAACAGTTTTCGCAGGAAAGCCACAGAACGCCTGGCTTCTGATGTCTCCAAAATTTCTGATTGGGGCAGAGCAAACTTGGTATTGTTCAGTTGTTCTACACTGAACATCCTTGGTCTGTCTGTTACTTATAATCTAAAGTGGAAACTTCACATCTCATCTCTAACTAAAACAGCTTCTATGAAGTTAGGTGTTCTGAGACGCCAATTTTTCTCTCCCTCTCCTCCCTCCCAGTTGCTAACTTTGTACAGGGCCCTTATCCGTCCATGTACGGAGTTATGTTTCACATGTATGGAGGGTTCCACTCATACCGCTCTTTTAGACAGGGTGGAATCAAAAGCTTTTCGTCTTATCAACTCCTCTTTTCTAACTGATTGTCTTCAGCCTCTCTCATTGCCGTAATGTTGCATCTCTTGCTATCTTCTATCGCTCTTTTCATGCCAACTGCTCTTCTGATCTTGCTGACTGCGGCCTCGCTGCACAAGATTTTCTTCTTTCTCTCATCCCTATTCTGTCCACCTCTAATGCAAGAGTTAACTAGTATTCTCAATCATTCATCCCTTTCTCTTAAACTGTGGAACTCCCTGTCTGTTTTTTTTTTGTATTTCCACCTTCCTATGATTTGAATTCTTGCAAAAGGGAGGTTTCAAGACTCTTACCCTGTAATTTCTGACTACCTCTTTTGACTCTTCTTGGGGACCGACACCTCAGTGGGCCTTTTCTTTTTTAATTATATTTTTGTTGCTTTAGTCTAGTCCTCTCCTACATGAAAACAAAAAAAAACACTTCAAACCTTTTGTTTCACTCTAGATTATTTTTTAATTGCTTATTTAAACTGATTTACATATAAATATGAGGAATATACAAAAAAAATAAATTTTAAAAATAACGAAAACAATCCGACAAAAAACAGTGTTTTAGGTTTTTTTTTTTTTTTTTCAAACCCTGACTGCAGTAAGTATTTCACGATAGACTTTTCAAATTACACTCGAAGAAATGGTTGCAAAATTGTTGGGATATCCTTCAACTCTCCTGAATCTAAAAATTTATTTCTTCCATCGTGGCGTTAATCTATGGAATGGGCTTCCTCTAGACGTGGTAGACTGCAACACAGCATACACGTTTAAATGCCGTTTTGATAAATATTTTGCCCAAATTCCTTGGTTAACAGCGCATGTTAGAGATTAATTTCATGCCTCCAGGAAATGAGGGCACCTAATTTCATTTATTTTCATGCTTTCCTTTAAAATTTCCTTTCGGTTCTTAGTTCTCCAACTCCGTAAGGTATTTATTTTCATCATGTTTCCCATACGGTTTATGCCGGGGGAAGTAGAGGGTGGGAGAGAGCCTTCTGCTTTATTGTCCTTTTCTTCTATTATCACCTTAGTAGTCCCGGTTGAGGTCACCTCTTGAGGACCAGAAGATCTGTTGTGTCCTGTGTATTTGTGTAACTCTATGTAACTATGTAACACACACACACACACACACACACACACACACACACACACACACACACACACACACACACACACACACGAGAGAGAGAGAGAGAGAGAGAGAGAGAGAGAGAGAGAGAGACGGGGGAGGGTGTTTACGCAATTACTACTGCCACAAGTCTACTACCACTGCTACTACTGCTCTTACTGTTGTTACAACAACAACAACTGCTACTACCTCTGCTGTGAACAGAATATTACGACCATGGCTGCTGCTGCTTCTTCTTCTTCTTCTCCTCCTCCTCGTAATATATTGAAGAGATAGCGTTACGAGTGACTGGACATCCATCTGTCTTGGTGAGTGGAGCTCTCTGGGAGGAGAGTTAAATTCCCCCCTACGACATTCACTTTTCGCGGAACGTTCAAAGATTTAAAATGACTCGAGATGTAAATGGCAGTCTTTATTTTTACTTATTTATTTATTTTTATTTATTTATTTTTTTTTTTATTTTTATTTTTTTTTCATGTGAGAAGGGCATTGTCCAAGGCAACAAAAGACCAAAATGAAGAGAAAAAGGTTCACTCAGTTGCCAGTCCCAAAAGAAAAGTCTTCCAAAATTGGAGGATAAATTAGAGAATAGAGTAAATTTAGAAGAGGAGAGTGAGTTCCTTTTTGTACGTGTAGTGTTAATGCATGAAACTTTAAAAATACATGCATGACCTACTTGAATAAACTAATATTTTCTCACATGAGTATCTAAATGTCTGTACCTAACCTTATTACAGTGTATAGCCTGTTTTGAACAAGTTCGCGATACCTTGTCTAATGTTTTACTATGAAATGTTGATGGTAATTTAATGGTTTATTCACACACGACAGAATTTTGTTCACTCCAGCTCATGTAATGCATAAGACCAGCATGATATATTTTAGATGAGGCAGCGCCCTCTCTCCATCCCTGGCTGCAATGTTAATCCTGGAGCTTGAAGGTAATGAGCACGTGACACATTCCTCTGTCCTTATTTATTTTTCGTTTGCCAGTTTAGAGTTTCCACGTCATTATAAGGGAAACCTCGTTTGCGGCATCACCGGTAGTCATCTGCACAATTCATGTGATCTCCTGCCCTTCTGCACACTCAATTTCACTGTGTGTGTGTGTGTGTGTGTGTGTGTGTGTGTGTGTATGTGTGTGTGTGTGTGTGTGTGTGTGTGTGTGTGTGTGTGTGTGTTTTTGTGCGTGCTGTCAGTTGTCAAGTTTGTAAGGAGACCGTCAGCAGAACAGAGGACATAAGGTCGAGGGGAAAGCAGGAAACAGAGTAGGAGTGAGTACACCAGGTACTCACTTCTTCTTCTTCTTCTGACCATAATTGTACGTGCTCCCAAACGTGTGCAGCTCTCGTCAACCTTAATGTGCACAAGAACAGCGGTGCCAGTACAGATGCGTTTCCAATAAATGTACATACACGGAGTCTCTTTTTGACATAATTTGAGACTATCCCAGTTGCACGTGTTCTGGTATTATTCCAGTGTAATTATACAAATCTATTTCAAGTCTTAATGAAATACAGTACGTTTGCGAGCCTGAATAACGCTGAAATGTGAAATTGTTGAGTGACGAATTGCTAACTCATCACTGTGTCATTCCCAGGAAACCGTTTGATAATTTTGTGTTAAAATTATTCAATAAACTTTTGTTTTATCTCATTACATTTATATTTCAAAGGTGTATCTGGTCATAACCAGTTTAATTAATGGCACACCGCCATTGCGTCGACACTCTCCTTGAACGAATCTGCGTCAATTTCAGAAGGAAGTCAAAATCCCTTTGTCTCGTCACCTCGGTTCACGCCGCTGTAGTATTTTTTTTTTTTTATGTAGGAAGGACACTGGCCAAGGGCAACAAAAATCCAATAAAAAAATGCCCACTGAAATGCCAGTCCCATAAAAGGGTCAAAGCAGTGGTCAAAAATTGATGAATAAGTGTCTTGAAACCTCCCTCTTGAAGGAATTCAAGTCATAGGAAGGTGGAAATACAGAAGCAGGCAGGGGGTTCCAGAGTTTACCAGAGAAAGGGATGAATGATCGAGAGTACTGGTTAACTCTTGCGTTAGAGAGGTGGACAGAATAGGGGTGAGAGAAAGAAGAAAGTCTTGTGCAGCGAGGCCGCGTTAGGAGGGGAGGCATGCAGTTAGCAAGATCAGAAGAGCAGTTGGCATGAAAATAGTGGTAGAAGACAGCTAGAGATGCAACATTGCGGTGGTGAGAGAGAGGCTGAAGACAGTCAGTCAGAGGAGAGGAGTTGATGAGACGAAAAGCTTTTGATTCCACCCTGTCTAGAAGAGCAGTATGAGTGGAATCTCCTAGACACGTGAAGCATACTCTATACATGGACGGATAAGGCCCTTGTACAGAGTTAGCAGTTGGAGGGGTGAGAAAAGCTGGTGGAGACGTCTCAGAATAACTTCATAGAAGCTGTTTTACCTAGAGATGAGATGTGAAGTTTCCAGTTCAGATTATAAGTAAAGGACAGACCGAGGATGTTCAGTGTAGAAGAGGGGGACAGTTGAGTGTCATTGAAGAAGAGGGGATAGTTGTCTGGAAGGTTGTGTCGAGTTGATAGATGAAGAAATTGAGTTTTTGAGGCATTGAACAATACCAAGTTTGCTCTGCCCCAATCAGAAATTTTAGAAAGATCAGAAGTCAAGCGTTCTGTGGCTTCCCTGCGTGAAATGTTTACCTCCTGAAGGGTTGGACGTCTATGAAAAGACGTGGAAAAGTGCAGGGTGGTATCATCAGCGTAGGAGTGGATAGGACAAGAAGTTTGGTTTAGAAGATCATTGATGGATAATAAGAAGAGAGTGGGTGACAGGACAGAACCCTGAGGAACACCACTGTTAATAGATTTAGGAGAAGAACAGTGACCGTCTACCACAGCAGCAATAGAACGGTCAGAAAGGAAACTTGAGGTGAAGTTACAGAGAGAAGGATAGATGCTGTAGGAGGGTAGTTTGGAAATCAAAGGTTTGTGCCAGACTCTATCAAAAGCTTTTGATTTGTCCAAGGCAACAGCCAAAGTTTCACCAAAATCTCTAAAAGAGGATGACCAAGACTCAGTAAGGAAAGCCAGAAGATCACCAGTAGAGCGGCCTTGACGGAACCCATACTGGCGATCAGATAGAAGGTTGTGAAGTGATAGATGTTTAAGAATCTTCCTGTTGAGGATAGATCCAAAAACTTTAGATAGGCAGGAAATTAAAGCAATAGGACGGTAGTTTGAGGGATTAGAACGGTCACCCTTTTTAGGAACAGGTTGAATGTAGGCAAACTTCCAGCAAGAAGGAAAGGTAGATGTTGACAGACAGCTGAAAGAGTTTGACTAGGCAAGGTGCAAGCACGGAGGCACAGTTTCGGAGAACAATAGGAGGGACCCCATCAGGTCCATAAGCCTTTCGAGGGTTTAGGCCAGTGAGGGCATGGAAAACATCATTGCGAAGAATTTTAATACGTGGCATGAAGTAGTCAGAGGGTGGAGGAGAGGGAGGAACAAGCCTAGAATCATCCAAGGTAGAGTTTTTTGCAAAGGTTTGAGCGAAGAGTTCTGCTTTAGAAATAGATGTGATAGCAGTGGTGCCATCTGGTTGAAACAGAGGAGGGAAAGAAGAAGAAGCAAAGTTATTGGAGATATTTTTGGCTAGATGCCAGAAGTCACGAGGGGAGTTAGATCTTGAAAGGTTTTGACACTTTTTGTTAATGAAAGAGTTTTTGGCTAGTTGGCATGGTTCCGGGCAGAAATATAAAGTGCATGAGATTCTGGTGATGGAAGGCTTAAGTACCTTTTGTGGGCCACCTCTCTATCATGCATAGCACGAGAACAAGCTGTGTTAAACCAAGGTTTAGAAGGTTTAGGACGAGAAAATGAGTGAGGAATGTACGCCTCCATACCAGACACTATCACCTCTGTTATGCGCTCAGCACACAAAGACGGGTCTCTGACACGGAAGCAGTAGTCATTCCAAGGAAAATCAACAAAATACCTCCTCAGGTCCCCCCAACTAGCAGAGGCAAAACGCCAGAGGCACCTTCGATTAGGGAGATCCTGAGGAGGGATTGGAGCGATAGGACAAGATGCAGATATGAGATTGTGATCGGAGGAGCCCAATTGGGAAAAGAGGGTGACAGCATAAGCAGAAGTATTAGAGGTCAGAAAAAGGTCAAGAATGTTGGGCGTATCTCCAAGACGGTCAGGAATACGAGCAGGGTGTTGCACCAATTGCTCTAGGTCGTGGAGAATAGCAAAGTTCACCAGGATGGTCAATGAAGGGAGAGGAAAGCCAAAGTTAGTGGTGAACATTGAAGTCTCCAAGAATGGAGATCTCTGCAAAAGGGAAGAGGGTCAGAATGTGCTCCACTTTGGAAGTTAAGTAATCAAAGAATTTCTTATAGTCAGAGGAGTTAGGTGAGAGGTATACAACACAGATAAATTTAGTTTGAGAGTGACTCTGTAGCCGTAGCCAGATGGTGGAAAACTCGGAAGATTCAAGAGCGTGGGCACGAGAGCACGTTAAGTCACTGCGCACATAAACGCAGCATCCAGCTGTGGATCGAAAATGAGGATAGAGAAAGTAGGAGGGAACAGAAAAGAGGCTACTGTCAGTTGCCTCAGACACCTGAATTTCAGTGAGGAAAAGAAGATGAGGTTTAAAAGAGGAGAGGTGGTGTTCTACAGATTGAAAATTAGATCTTAGACCGCGAATGTTACAGAAGCTAATGAAGAAAAAGTTGAGGGCGGTGTCAAGACATTTAGGGTCGTCGACAGAAAGGCAGTCCGACCTGGGGACATTTATGGTCCCCTCCCCAGATGGGGACTCCGAGGCTGGTATAGGAGTCGCCATTATGATTTTAAAAATTTTTGAGTGAAGGGTGTGTGTGTTATTAGCTGCTTATAGTTTTGTTTGGAGGAAGAGAGTCGTCTTTAGAGGGCAGGCTGTGACTGCCCCCTTGTGTTGTGAGACACAAAGGGAAACGTTCAGTGAGGTCACAGCTGGGTTTAATGATAAGTTCACAGCACCCCCTGAACAGTGCTTTCGACCTCACTGGGAGTAATTATCGTTTCGGCAGGTGCCTACTGCGCGTCTTGCTGTCTTGTAATCAGCTTTTCAGTACTTCCGCCGATGTAGAATTACCTGCCTCGCTTTGTTAACATTATCTTTTTTAGTATTGCTCTCCTAACCTGCTCGGCCTTCACTTTACCCTGCTCGTCCTGCACTTCCTTCACTTGCCACTCAACTTGCTGGCATATTTTCCTCGTCTCTTTAATGCAGGAGTTCACTAATTATCTGCTCTCGTGCATCCCCATTTCTGGTAAAGTTAGGAACTTCCTGTTTTTTTTTTGTTTTTTTTTCGTCATTTACACCAGGCAGGCTTTTTACTACAGAAGAATGAGGGCACCTCCATAACTTGGGTGTGTAAAATTTATGATATACTTCTACGCTTCCCTTTGTGTTCTCTTTTTTTTACGAAGTTTTCAAGTCTTCATGACACTTTGAGAATAATGCGCACTATTGCAAAGTGTATTGCTCTCCTCCTATTGCTTGTTGTATCAGTATTCTAGCTGTAGGTAGTAGTAGTAGTAGTAGTAGTAGTAGTAGTAGTAGTAGTAGTAGTAGTAGTAGTAGTAGTAGTAGTAGTAGTAGTAGTAGTAGTAGTAGTAGTAGTAGTTGTTGTTGTTGTTGTTGTTGTTGTTGTTGTTGTTGTTGTTGTTGTTGTTGTTGTTGTTGTTGTTGTTGTTGTTGTTGTTGTTGTTGTTGTTGTTGTTGTTGTTGTTGTTGTTGTTGTTGTTGTTGTTGTTGTTGTTGTTGTTGTTGTTGTTGTTGTTGTTGTTGTTGTTGTTGTTGTTGTTGTTGTTGTTGTTGTTGTTGTTGTTGTTGTTGTTGTTGTTGTTGTTGTTGTTGTTGTTGTTGTTGTTGTTGTTGTTGTTGTTGTTGTTGTTGTTGTTGTTGTTGTAATAGTAGTAGTAGTAGTAAAAATATTGTTCCTGCTAGCATTCGTCATCATCACTATCATATTCACGCTACCGACAGTTCACAGTGCTCATTCAGAAAGAGGCGACGCATGTAAACGCACAGTGAGTTGATAGTCTTGCTTTGTTGTAATGTCGTGTATCAGTAATCTTTCGTTTACTGGATTCCCCCTGCTCACAATACCAGGAGGCAACACGCGAAAGGAAAACTACCTGTCTATTTGCTTACTTGTTTGGCTAACTGACTGGTTACTTGATTGGATGCATTTAGAAAACCTCTCCTGGAGGTAATCAGTAACAATTAGTAACAGTTTCTTCTGAAGTACCAACCCTCATTTTATCGTGTGATCTCGTACTGTAAGTAAACTTTTTCTTTATTCGAGGCTGATCAACTTTGCTGTCCAGGAAGAAAGAGAAAGATTGCAGTGAGAAATCTGGCTTTTAAAATTGCCACTCCCGGGTTCCTCAACATCTTTTAACACTTAACGCAGCAATTTTTTTTTTTTTTTCAATTGAGCGTGGTAGCTTTGTGTTGTGCCATCAAGACAGGGTTGGAAAGGCACCGCGACTTAAGGATGTTCATTACATAGTACAGTCTATCAGCTCCAAGGGGCAGCAATGGAATCAGTCTATTTATCGTTTCATTTTCCTTCCTGCTCTTCCTTCCTTCCTCCCTTTCGTCTTCCCCGTGTCTGTCTTATTTTTCTTCCTACTTTACTTTCTTACTGTCTTTTCTTTCTTACCCTTTTTACCTCTTCTTTTCTTTTTTGGCTTTCTTATTTTCTTTCTTTTTTTTCCTTTCCTCCCTCCCTCCCTTCTTTCCTCCCTATCTTCGATCCTTGCTACCTACCTCCTTTCATTCCTCTTATCCTCTCATCCTTCTCTCCCTTCTTCCTCTCCTCTCTTTCCTCCCTCCCTTCCCTCTTGTTGCCACGAGTTCACACTAAAACACTTACATATACACACTCCATCCATCATGCTAGAAATTCTCTCACTCACCTTTCACTTATTTCCCTCACATTCCCCTTCCTCTGTCTTCCCCCTTCACAAGTAACCTCCATTGAACCTAATACCTCAGTTTAGTTTCACATACATTTTCTGGGTTATCTTCACCCACCCTCACTCTTCCTTCCCTTATTCCCAGATCTTCTCATAGTGCTTTGCTCAGCGCTCTCAGCCAAACAGTAGTAAATTACATTGGCTGCCTTTACAGACGTGCCCTATACGTCATAAACCATTCTATTTGTCACCATACACAAGGCTGTGTTTATCAGAAGCACTTACAGAGCTGCTCGTCTCTTCGTACATATTATTCTTTGTTGTGTTTCATTTGCATGTACGTGTTTATTTGTTTATGCTTTCTAGAAACAATCTTCTCATTGTGTATTGGTGTTTTTATATAGATGTATGAAAGTAAGATGGTGCATGTTTTTTTTTTCTAGATTTTTTTTTTTTTTAAGGTATATTATTACTGAAGAACCTGCACTTAATTTCATACTTGCGGGAGGATTGATTCTCTCCTCTTTTTGTCGAGAACTGTTACGAGAAACCAGAACCCCACAACTTTTACCTCCCCGCCATCACGCTTTGTGCTACATTGAAGACGGCACAGTAACACAAGGCTGCTAGCTCTTCTTCATAGGAAGTCTTTAACTTTCTCTAATTTCTCATCACTTCCTTCTTTTCTTCTGCCAGCTCTCTCTCTCTCTCTCTCTCTCTCTCTCTCTCTCTCTCTAGCGCTTCACCGACCTTATCTATCTTCCATTGTCATTCCATTGTTGGCCAGTGAGCGACCCACATAAATGACGCGGGCAGAGGGAGACTACACTGACCATGGAGCAGAAACGGCGCGGTCCTACATCCTCTCTACGCATGCCATTGTTTTCTTAAAGCACACGTTTTCTGGAGGACTGTTTCATTTTTACCATCGATACATTTCTTCTTCTTCTTCTTCTTCTTCTTCTTCTTCTTCTTCTTCTGCGACTGCCATTGGTTCGTTTTTTTTTTCTTTTACTGTTATTTAAGATTAGTTATTAAGAACGTTTTGTTTTTATTCATACTCGTATTACCAGCACAAGTATCACCATCATCAGGTAAAGGAGGATTTCCTTTGCAAAAGCTCTGCAATCCATCCACACGAAGTTTGTGTTCGTTTTCTAAGCATCCTCTACATTCCTGTTTTGCAGTCTTTTTTTTTTTTACTTTTCATGTAGCTATGAGGGTAGTAACCTCAATATTTTTACTACCCCTTAAGTGAATACAAACGCTAGAGGTGTTGGTGCTGTGATTCACCAGGTCGTCAGCCTCGTCAACCTCTCATGATTACTAATAGTGATCTTAGGCAGCCTTTTCCAGAACCATTGTCAAAAACATATAAACATTGTGCTGTGATCTTTAACACGTAAGGCATAATGCAACCCATTCTCATGAGAATTTATAATACATTTGAATACCAAACATGAAATTCATGAATATAGATATTTAATATACGAGTACAAGAAGTAAACCCACATCAACTAACTCCCTGTCATGTGAGTTAAAAACTTTTGACAGTCTTTCAAGCGAAACGTTCATTATATCACATTTTATTATTTATGATGAAATAATGGACATGCCGAGAATATAATTACATAAATTATTCCGATCTCGGAAGCGTATCCGGCCATCATTTCCCACCCTCACACTGACTGGAGGCTTGGGGGAAATTTGTGCATTATCTCACCTCTCCTCGGGGACACAGTCCTCGTACATCACAATTATTCCTACGCAGCAAGCCATCCTGCGCTCGCCCACAAGAGTCACTTGTAATTAATGTTATTATTAACTGAAACGCATGGCCTGTCTTGACGTAGTGGCGGTGGAGCGCAGTACAGAGGTCAGAGGTTCCCCTGATAGTGTGATCAAACTTCACCACTCCAATGCCTTATTACGTACTTGTTACTCCTCTAAATCTTCAGTGTGCTTGGTCTCAAAGAAATCTTTATTTCTACTTACAAAGGAGAGTGACTAAAATGATACAGAGGACGAAAGTTATTCCTTATGAAACGAAAATGATACTATTAAATTTACATTCCTTAGAGAGACAGGTTAAGAGAGGACCTGATAGAAGTTTTTAAGTGATATAGGGGTTATAGCAAAGGGGCGTAAGCAAAATTCTCAGGACCATTAATCA
The DNA here is from genome assembly GCF_035594125.1 of Scylla paramamosain. Classification (NCBI taxonomy): domain Eukaryota; kingdom Metazoa; phylum Arthropoda; class Malacostraca; order Decapoda; family Portunidae; genus Scylla; species Scylla paramamosain. Next base: position 6,311,839 of record NC_087171.1, on the reverse strand, counting down.
AAATAGAACTAGAAATAACCGGTTCAAGCTTGAAAAAAAAAATAGATTTAAGAAAGAGATAGAAAAGAATTGGTTTTAAATAGAGTGGTAGATGAATGGAACAGACTCATTAAGCAGGTTGTGAGTGGTGTCATTAGGAAGCTCTAAAAGAAGATTAGACAAATTCATGGATGGGAATGACAGGTGGAAATAGGTAGGTAAATTCCATGCAGGGACTACCACGTGTAGTCCTGATGGCTTCTTGCAACTTCCCTTATTTTATTTTATTTTTATTCTTATTTTTATTTTATGTTCTTATGTTCTTCCTAAATTTCTGTTTATTCTTCGATTTTAAAGGCTTCTTTTTTTTTATGTTTGCAAACTTTTCCAAACCTCCAAATTTTCTGTAAAAGTTAAAATTAGAATAATCCACAAATAATGTCTTCAAATAACGAAGTTCCTATTTTATCACATATTTTGTTTCAAGATATTATGTCCTCCCCTTCCTGCCTTTGTTCTTGATTGATGGATGTTACGCAGGGTACACAGCAGCGACAGGCCTCCCAGCCAGGCACCATAACACTGTTGACTGCTTCTTTACCCGCTTGACGCAGCATCCTCCTGGAGCGTTTTCAGTAATATTTAGATAAAAACAGCTAAGGTTATTAAATTATTAAAATTTGGGCTATGAATTATATGGCCGTGTAGTCAGTAGTAACATAATACTATGAATATTTTGGAGAATATACATGCATTTCTTACTATTTATTTTCTTTTTTTTCAGTTTTTGTCAGAAAAAAACAATACCTCTACATCAGTTGAGGGCAGCTGCGCGTGTTGACACTATGCTGCACGCAAGCATCAAAAGATCTTTGTATTGGCACACAATACGTGAGGAAGGAGTTTGGGAAGATAGTCTAACAATGAATACACTTGTGTTTTGTACTGACTTTCATTTATAAGAACATAACATATTTCTTTCTTCTTCATTGTCAACATCCTTGTTGTTATTTCCTGACCTTCGGTTATCCAGTAATGATTTAATATTATTTTCTGGATAATTTTCAAAATCATATGTGCAGATCCCCAGCCATTTGCTGCACCGTGTTTCCTGATTCACGTGTCATCAGTAACTATCTTCGAGAAGTATAAGGATGTCTAAATATTTTCACAAAATTTCTGTTTGAATACGTTAAGTTTTTATTCTGGATTTATTATAAATTTCCTGTAAGTAAGCAAGAAACACTATCATTTCAGTTATTATTTCATGAACGTTTTATTCACATCTCAAAAATTGTGGCTATTGTTTTGTATAAGAGTGTAGATTCCGTCCTGTTTTATTCTTCTCTTTTCCTTTTCTCCCTGAAGATTAAGACAATGTGTGATTTTTTTTCTTCAGTAATTCATGTATTAATGTATTACCGTGTAATGTTTTGTTTGTTTCTACCTTGCTTGTGAAAAAGACTGGGTACATGTTTGTCTTTCCCATGTGTTTGCACTCTTCCCCTCAATCTCTTTGTTTACCTCTGCAGCGCTGCACATTTGCTGTTTTTATTTCTTCATCTTAAATTCGTTCTTATCCCTTCATCTCTACAACACTTATCATAAGACATAGTGTGTCATTCGAGTGTTGGCTACTCTTGTCTGGCTGCGAATTCAGCGTACATCATGGTTGTGCAGTATTGGGTCACCCGCTAAAGTGTATGAGGCTTGTAGTTATAATTTGCATGAAAGGAATACAAAGAAGTGTGTGTGTGTGTGTGTGTGTGTGTGTGTGTGTGTTAATTCACACGTACCGATATATTCATTTATTCATTCATTACTATACTATAACTTCAAATTTGTAGTATGCTAGTTTATGATCCACCACTAATACGCTCACTGGTTTGAGTGCGTGGAATGAAGTGATATCGAACCCATGACACCCTGACACTGCTATATTCCGATGATCGTGTAGAGAATCATCCTACTCCTCCACACTATGCCTGCATGCTGCATAGTGGCGTTGTGTGCCTCCATAAAGCTTCTTGCCACAATTATAAATTACACTGGTGTACTTGGCCATCAAAAGTAAAAAAAAAACGGTCGGATGGCAAAACTTTATTCTGGAAAATCTTTACAATAAAAAAATAACTTAAATGTTCAGTAAAACATGTATAAACAATGGTTTTTACACTACAATGCATGGCATAGTGTTTACCATTAGCTAATATACCAGTGGTCACAAAAAAATACATAGATTTTGTACTCGCCCTAGTGACAAGTTTGTCGTATGTCAAGCTCCCCGTCGTAAAAAAAATAAAAATTGTTATATTTTGAGGGGATCGGACAGCGAGTTGACAGTAAATCATGTACGTCCCATGTCGAACACCATACTGTATCTGTACTGGTCCAGCCCCCGAGGTGAAACCCTTCTTGCCTTGCCTTCTTTTTTTTTTTTTTTTCTTTTGATGGCCAAGTACACCTGTGTAATTTATAATTGTGGCAAGAAGCTTTTCAGGTTTTCATGTCCTCACCGACAGCATATTTGTGCCTTAATCAGAGACACTTCCTGTCGATGTCTCATATTTTATTTTATTTTATTTTATTATGAATATATATATATATATATATATATATATATATATATATATATATATATATATATATATATATATATATATATATATATATATATATATATATATATATAGGGTTTCTCATAAGTTCCCATACATATGGTATCACGAACGCCATTACAAGCATAAATCCAGATGTGTTTGAACGTGTTCTTCAGCAGTGGAGGACACGTATTAAAATGTGTTTTCAACACAAAGGCAGTCATGTAGAGCATATTATATAAATAAAAATGTTTTTTTCTATAATTCTATAATTTCTTATAATTTTTCCTATGTATAGAAACTTATGGGACACCCTGTATATATATATATATATATATATATATATATATATATATATATATATATATATATATATATATATATATATATATATATATATATATATATATATATATATATATATATATATATATATATATATATTTTTTTTTTTTTTTTTTTTTTTTTTTTTTAACTTTCGTTGAAATAATCTAGTTGTAGTCGCCTGGAACATGCATTTTTCTCTGCAAGAACATTTATTCTTTCTTACTGATGTCCCTCTGTTTTTTCATGATTTATTGAATATATCATATCATACAACATCGATCTTTTTATCACCATACTTGTAATAACTCTGCCTTTTTTTTTTTCTTTTTTTTCCAGGTGATGGAGAAGCAACGGAGCTCTGTTGGTGAGTTGAAAAATCTGAACCTTAAAGACTATTCTTGATTTATCATATTACTTTTGTAACACATGTAACACTTACAGTGGATGTTTTCTTTTCATGAGATGCTGGGAATGAAAACGTTATAAAACATTCACTAAGTCTTTTATCTATCGATCCGTAAGAAAGTGTTGGTGGTCAAGTCTGTCTCGAGGTTGTGGCAAGTGAATAGGCAAGGCTGATGACATCCACTCAACTCGCCTTATAAATAAACATGACACTTATCTTCATTGAACATTATCATGATCGTCTATTTATGAGCAGTGAGAAGGCGAATACAAAGTAATATTCGCTCTGCACTTCATTGCTTGTCTCATCTTAGGATCCGAATTCAAGTTTCGTGACCAGATTAGTTCAAATGTAAGAAGACATTACAGTAGAACCCAACGTTTATACCTGCTGATGTTCACGGTAACTGCCGTCACGTGTTACAAATTCCTGGCTTCTATTATGGAATGATGAAGAGTAACACCTTCCATTATCCTTCAAGTCTCACCTTGTCGAGTCAAGCACCTGAGAGAAAAAAACGTAACATTGAAAACGAGACATGACAGTGAACACAATATCTCCTCCACCTTCACAAATTACATCGTGACTAACCTGTGAGCCCAACGAACGCACGCTGGATTTTTTTTGCGGGGAAAAGGTAATCATTATCCTGGAGGCACATGTACACAATGCATCTATGTACTGAAACATACAAGTTACAGTTTGTTTAGCTCACCATACCAAATTCAAAGCTGCATTCATAAAAGGAATACTATTGACTTTTATTGGTGTGTCGACAGTGCGAGCAAAAGAAATAAAGCGCCACTTTCCCTCTGAACAAACATATGGAGGCATTAGCAGGGGCGGGAGCAGGAAGTTATGCCAGCAAAATTTGGCTCAAGTGCTCGTTAATCTTAGCCCTGCTGAGAGGCTCGTTTGTCTGAGGTTACGAGTCAAGATTTACTGGAAGGATTAATAGGTGCATGTATTACGGCAGGACATCTGTCTTCCTAAGCCAGTGTGTCCTGTGTCTCGTTTCTTGCGCATGTCACCCACCCTGAATGCCTAAAAACCAGTTACACCCACGCTTGGATCGCACAGACCTTGTGACCTCAGCGGGTTGATATCAAACTGTTTACAGATGCAAGAGTTTGTATACCCAAGATCAGGCAGAGGACCAAAAGGAACTTGTACAGCGAGCCTCAAGTTACTAAAAACATATGCACACATAGGCTTAAAAACTAATCAGTCATACCTAAATGTGTGAAAATATGGTTTTTATTTACCTGTATTATATTTTAGTTTTACCAATGATGACAAAAATCATCAATTATTTTCAGCTTAAACGTATGAAAAATGTGTTGTTTATATTATAGCTTAGTTTGTATTATTATTATTATTATTATTATTATTATTATTATTATTATTATTATTATTATTATTATTATTATTAATATTGGTTGTAGTAGTAGGAGTAGTAGTAGTAGTAATAGTAGTAATAGCGGTATTTTATGTATCATTATCATTTTTTTTTTTTTTGTGTATGGAAAATGGTATTTAGAAATTATTAATTATTTGAGGTTTTACCTATATGGTAATCTTGTTGCACTGTTTGTTCTGCTGGAATTGTAAAAAAAAATAATGTGATTCTTTATGGGCACAGGGAGGATTTTTATTCCCTTACACGTAATTTGACTTTGCCCATCATTTGTTGTATCTGTAGGTGCTCGGGATGCTTAACCTGGCTTGTTTTCACACGTTCCTTGGAAAAATGTGGCCAATTCTCGGAGCTCGGGGGACATAGAAGGAAACACAGGTGCACCTTATTATGATCCTATGGCTGCAGATGGCGTCGGAGGGCAACATCACACTACGGCGGCGGTGAATGGCCACCGTGGGGAAGTCCTGGCCGAGTTTCGGCAAATCCACCCACAATGCCCATTTTTACAGTGAACCTTTTTTTTTTTCTCTCTCTTTTTTTTTTCTTTTTTTAACTTGCCACTTTTTTGGGGGGTCGGACAAGTGCGTGTTTTTTTTTTTTTTTTCAGTAGTGTGACAAAATTAGAAATGAAAACCTTGCTATCAGACGGGCCTTGTTATTTTAATAATGGGACGGAAGGAAACGTTGATTGAATATTGAGTGTTGGAGGTCAGTTGTCCCTTGTCATTCTTCACGGCTGTGCTGCAGGTAAAGATATTTTGAAGCATTTAATCATACGGCAATTTAAATGTTTGCTATTATATATATGTTGTAACGTTAGCTAAATAGTAACATTTTAGCCCTCGTTCCATTTTTTTCATGTTTCAAGTAAAAGTATCACTCGCAAGCAAGCAAGCAAGCAAGCAAGCAAGCAAGGACACACACACACACACACACACACACACACACACACACACACACACACACACACACACACACACACACACACACACACACATATTGTTTGCATGACAGTTAATAAAGTCTTGTTGCACAACGGGAGGAGGGGACAACCGTCAAGTACTCAGCTCTAAATGAAAAAAAATTATAATAGATAAAAAGATAAATAAATAAACTGACCGTGGGTGAGATGGTGCTGTGAGGAGCCGATGTGACTCAGCAAGTATACTCTTCCATGTTTAATAGATTTTATTGTAATGGTATCCAACTGTTCCTAGAAATATTTCAGTATATTTCAGTTTTGGTGCACCACATGCTTGCAGAAATTGAAAGAAATAAGTGTTTACAGGGATTACCACCAGAGCTTAATGGAGACTGTCGAGAGTCCAACAGAGGGAGACTTATTTGCCACTATTTCCGCCGCACAGTGTGAGCGTCGCCAAGTTACCCTGGCCTTGTATTGTCATTCACAAACAAACAATTACGTGGAATAATTTTTAACGTAAAATACTTTTGAATAGTTAAATTGCTTTTCATACATTCTTTACACATGACTTTTCGATTTCGCCATCCGGTGAACTTGACCCGGGAACTCCTGAGGAAGGCGCTGGAAGAGGCACCGCCCGTCAGGCGCACCCGAGCTTCAGGTCAAAACGACAACCACAGCACCAAGTTTTAATGGTTTTCACAAGTATCGGAAATTTTTCTGTGGAGGCACGACCTTGCACGCCGCCCCTTGTAAACACCACCACGGAGGAGCTGCACCTTACCCTGCAAGGGCCGCCCGCACCACAGGGAGGCGGCGCGGCGCCCAGCTGGTAAATCCTGCCTCTTGTTTTTATATTGTGGATGTGGTGATGGTGGTGGTGGTAGTAGTGTTGGTGGTGGTAGTGGTAGTGGCTGTGGTGGTGGTTGTGGTGTTTGTTGTGGTGATAATGGTGGTGGTTGTGGTGTTTGTTGTGGTGGTGGTGGTAGTTGCGTTTGTTGTTGTGGTGGTAGTGGTGGTGATAGCGGTGTTTTTGGTGGTGGTGGTGGTGGTGTTTACTGTTATTGTGGTAATTGTAGTTTAAATATACAATCGTGAGAGCAGCGTCTTGCCTTAGCTACCTCTCCATGTTCAGATATTATTTCCTCGGGTAATACAAGTAGATATTTGGCTTCATCTTTGGAATAGATAACATTTCTTGGAAGTAACCGTGTCTCATTTCTTGTCGCAGAGCGGTAATATAATCCTTAACTCATCATTCCTTACGCTGTAGAGGCGAATACCTGGAAATCTATAAATAGGTCGTAACCTCGGTAACCCTTCCAAGAGTCTTCAGATTACGTGTTCGTTCTCCTCGTGGCCTGACGCTCCGTCCGCGCCATGAAAGAGTCATTGTGGTGGTGGTAGTGGTGGTGGTGGCGGTGATGGCGGTGGTTTGAGGTGTGCGCCCGGTGGCAGGAAGGCTCCTCGCGAGGCAAACACTGCCGTCCGTTACTGTGTTCAACCGCGGCGACACTGCAATTTCCGGGAGCCGTTAGTGCCTTAGATTGCCAATAGAACTTGTCTTCATTACATTGATTTATAAATATTATACTCGCAGAACGGCAAAAACCGGAGTGTATAGACCGCCAGTGGGATGAGGCTGGAGCTGGCGTGCTGAGGGACGGGCACCAAGTTTCCTGGCCAGTAAAGAAGCCTTCGCTCGCCAGACAGAGCGTCTTCATTCTCCAGGTTAGATTAACTCAACCACAACTGCAAACATCGCAGTGCTGGAGGATATTCACACTGCCGGGGTTGGCAAGGCCTCTGCACTTGAAGTAGCCAGCCTCTATAAAAAAAAAAATATATCTTTAAAGGGATGAGATGTGAAAATAATTTCGTTTTGTCATAGGTTCCCGTAAACTTATCAGCGCTATTTTCAGCATGAAATTAATGCAAAATAGGACAAAAGCAAGCAGATAACAAACTGTAAAAGAGCTCAAGATTCATGACTGACATAATATAGGAAATCCTCCCTTTCAGTCGCTTACACCTCGTCGTGAGTCTCACAACAATTGTTCCTTCCCTGTGTGGTGTCGTGTGTGTCCTCTCCTCACGCCCCTGGGACATGTAATAGTCACCAAGATCATGTGGCATCTCTTAGTTCAGTTTTTTTAGCGTGAAAGTATTTGCTTAACGTTTAAAGTGGTATATTATCATTATTCTTAAAACTAATTGATTATTCTCTTCATTACAAGTTATATATATATATATATATATATATATATATATATATATATATATATATATATATATATATATATATATATATATATATATATATATATATATATATATATATATATATATATATATATATATATATAATTTTTTTTATTACTTTATCTAATTAAATTTCAGACTATTCAGAGTGAAGAGATCCTGCTCCCCTGCTTGGAGCGGCCGCTATAGAGCGGGAAAGAAATAATCTTTTGGCCACCCTCAGTCAGCTCCTCACGACCCCTCCAGCTTCACTCTGCTGAGAGCGAGTGATGCAATAACCCGACCGCAGCCCCGGCCCAAGCAGCGAGGCAGTGAACAGGATGAGAATGGCGGGGAGGGGAGATGCACCCGGAATAGTTCACATGATATAAGAAAATGCAAATTAGAAACGGAAACATTCACAATATCTATTTCAACTTGTTCATAAGAACATGCGAATTATAAAGGGAAACAAAGATACAAGCTCTATATCATTACCATAATTAAGTAAACTTCATTTGAACCGCCAGCAATATCACACAGCGAGTGGCTCACCTCGATCGCCAGTCTTGGAAACATTGCCCGGAGTGTATCATCCCTGCAGACTTTTGCAATGCATCGGCAGGAATATGTATGATAAAAAAGCTCACACTAATCCAGAGGAGTGGAGGCTGG